>NW_022587723.1:0-87045 GCF_009834535.1 Camelus ferus
ATAAATTGGAGTTAGCAACTGAAAAGAAACTTTGTGTTCCAAACAAGATATTTGAAGGATGGCATTCACACACTCTTATCTCTCAGAATTTAGCATGTGGAGAGACGTTCGTTCATCTAGCTGAAAGGGAATGGTTTGTAGGATAAACTATTTCCCCCGTTACTCAGTCTGTTTCGTAGTGCTGTTTTGAATTTATTGCAGTTTTCACTGTAAAATCGAGTTGGGTATTGTACCTCCCCATATATATGTATGGAGTGGAGTTTTTAACTGAAAAGTAACTTTGTGTTCCCAACAAGCTAGGTGAAGGACGGCTTTCAGTTTCACATCTCTCTCAGAACTGAGCATGTGGAGAGACTTTTGTTCATGAAGCGCAAAAGGAACGGTTTGCAGGGGAAACTTTTACTCTGGTTTATCTGTCTATTTCCTAGTGCCGTTTTAATGTTCCTGCAGTTATCACTGTAAATCCGAGTTGGAGTTAGTGCCTCCCCATATATATATGTATGGAGTTGAGTTTGCATCTGAAAAGAAACTTTGTGTTCCCAACAAGGTAGGTTAAGTGTGGATTTCAATCACACTTCTCTCTCAGTACTGAGCATGTGGAGAGACCTTCGTTCATCTAGCACAAAGGGAACGGGTTGCAGGAGAAACTTTTACTCTGGTTTCTCAGTCTGTTTCCTAGTGCCAGTTTTAAGTTCCTGCAATTTTCACTGTAAAACCGATTTGGAGCTTGTACCTCCCCATAGATATATATGTAGTGGAGTTTGCACCTGAAAAGAGACTTTGTGTTCCCAAGAAGCTCGGTGAAGCACGGCTTTCACACACAAATATCTCTCAGAACTGTTCATGTGGAGAGACGTTCGTTCATCTAGCACAAGTTGAACGGGTTGCAGGCGAAACTATTACTCTGGTTTCTCAGTCTGTTTCCTAGTGCCGTTTTGAACTTCCTGCTCTTTCACTGTAAAACCGCGTTGGAGCTAGTACCTCCCCATATATATGTATGGAGTGGATAATGCAACCTAAAAGAATCTTTGTGTTCCCAACAAGCAAGTTGAAGGACGGCTTTCACACACACTAATTTCTCAGAACTGAGCATGTGGAGAGACGTTCGTTCATCTAGCACAAATGGAACGGTTTGAAGGTGAAACTTTTACCCTGGTTCCTCAGTCTGTTTCCTAGTGCCGATTTGAAGTTCCTGCATTTTTCACTGTAAAACCGAGTTGGAGCTTGTACCTCCCCATAGATATGTGTGGAGTGGTTTGTTGATCCTGAAAAGATTATTTGTGTTCCCAACAAGCTAGGTGAAGGACGACTTTCACACATAATTATCTCTCAGAACTGAGCATGTGGAGAGACGTTCGTTCATCTAGCACAAAAGGAACGGGTTGCAGAAGAAAATTTTACTCGGGGCTCTCAGTCTGTTTCCAAGTGCCGTTTTGAATTTCCTGCAGTTTTCTCTGTAAAACGATTTGGAGCTAGTACTTTCCCATATAAATTTATGGATTGGAGTTTGCAAAAGAAAAGTATCTTTGTGTTCCCAACAAGCAGGTTGAAGTACGGCATTCACACACAATTATCTCTGAGTAATTAGCATGTAGAGAGACGTTCGTTCATCTAGCATAAATGCAACGTGTTGCAGGTGTAACTATTATTCCCGTTTCTCAGTCTTTTTCCTAGTGCATGTTTGAATTTCTTGCAGTTTTCACTGTAAATTCGAGTTGGTGCTAGTACCTCCCCATGTATATGTATGGATTTTAGTTTGTTCCTGGAAAGAAACATTGTGTTCCCAACAAGCTAGTTGAAGTACGGCTTTCACACTCACATATCTCTCAGAACTGAGCATGTGGAGAGACGTTCGTTCATCTAGCAAATAGGAACGGTATGCAGGAGAAACTTGTACTCTGGTTTCTCAGTCTGCTTCCTAGTGCCGGTTTGAAGTTCCTGCGATTTTTACTGTAAAACCTAGTTGGAGCTAGTACTTCCCCATATATATTTATAAATTGGGGTTAGCAAATGAAAAGAAACTTTGTGTTCCCAACAAGATATTTGAAGGACGGCATTCACACACAGTTATCTCTCAGAATTTAGCATGTGGAGAGACGTTCGTTCATCTAGCTGAAAGGGAATGGTTTGTAGGATAAACTATTTCCCCGTTACTCAGTCTGTTTCGTAGTGCTGTTTGAATTTATTGCAGTTTTCACTGTAAAATCGAGTTGGGTATTGTACCTCCCCATATATATGTATGGAGTGGAGTTTGTAACTGAAAAGTAACTTTGTGTTCCCAACAAGCTAGGTGAAGGACGGCTTTCAGTTTCACATCTCTCTCAGAACTGAGCATGTGGAGAGACTTTTGTTCATGAAGCACAAAAGGAACGGGTTGCAGGGGAAACTTTTACTCTGGTTTCTCTGTCTGTTTCCTAGTGCCGTTTTAATGTTCCTGCAGTTATCACTGTAAATCCGAGTTGGAGTTAGTACCTCCCCATATATATATGTATGGAGTTGAGTTTGCATCTGAAAAGAAACTTTGTGTTCCCAACAAGATAGGTGAAGTGTGGAATTCACACACACTTCTCTCTCAGTACTGAGCATGTGGAGGGACGTTCGTTCATCTAGCACAAAGGGAACGGGTTGCAGGAGAAACTTTTACTCTGGTTTCTCAGTCTGTTTCCTAGTGCCGGTTTTTAAGTTCCTGCAATTTTCACTGTAAAACCGATTTGGAGCTTGTACCTCCCCATAGATATATATGTAGTGGAGTTTGCACCTGAAAAGAGACTTTGTGTTCCCAAGAAGCTAGGTGAAGCACGGCTTTCACACACAAATATCTCTCAGAACTGTTCATGTGGAGAGACGTTCGTTCATCTAGCACAAGTTGAACGGGTTGCAGGCGAAACTATTACTCTGGTTTCTCAGTCTGTTCCTAGTGCCGTTTTGAACTTCCTGCTCTTTTCACTGTAAAACCGCGTTGGAGCTAGTACCTCCCCATATATATGTATGGAGTGGATATTGCAACCTAAAAGAATCTTTGTGTTCCCAACAAGCTAGGTGAAGGACGGCTTTCACACACACTAATTTCTCAGAACTGAGCATGTGGAGAGACTTTCGTTGATCTAGCACAAATGGAATGGTTTGAAGGTGAAACTTTTACCCTGGTTCCTCAGTCTGTTTCCTAGTGCCGATTTGAAGTTCCTGCATTTTTCACTGTAAAACCGAGTTGGAGCTTGTACCTCCCCATAGATATGTGTGGAGTGGTGTTTGAACCTGAAAAGATTATTTGTGTTCCCAACAAGCTAGGTGAAGGACGACTTTCACACATAATTATCTCTCAGAACTGAGCATGTGGAGAGACGTTCGTTCATCTAGCACAAAAGGAACGGGTTGCAGAAGCAAATTTTACTCGGGGCTCTCAGTCTGTTTCCAAGTGCCGTTTTGAATTTCCTGCAGTTTCTCTGTAAAACCGATTTCGAGCTTGTACTTTCCCATATAAATTTATGGATTGGAGTTTGCAACTGAAATGTATCTTTGTGTTCCCAACAAGCAGGTTGAACTACGGCATTCACAAACAATTATCTCTGAGAAATTAGCATGTTGAGAGACGTTCGTTCATCTAGCACAAATTGAACGGGTTGCAGGGGAAACTTTACTCTGGTTTCTCAGTCTGTTTCCTAGTGCCGTTTTGAAGTTCCAGCAGTTATCACTGTAAATACGAGTTGGAGCTAGTACCCCCCCATATATATGTATGGAGTGGAGTTTGCACCTTAATAGAACCTTTGTTTTCCCAACATGCTAGGTGAAGGTGGCTTTCACACACAATTCTCTATCAAAACTGAGCATGTGGAGAGACGTTCGTTGATCGAGCACAAAGGATATGTTTGCAGGAGTAATTTTACTCTGGTTCCTCAGTCTGTTTCCTAGTGCAGGATAGAAGTTCCTGCAGTTTTCACTGTGAAAAATTGTTGGAGCTAGTACCTCCCCATATATATGTAAGGAGTGGAGTTTGCAACTGAAAAGAACTTTGTATTCCCTAGAAGCTAGGTGAAGGACGGCTTTAACAACACATATCTCTCAGGACAGAGCATGTGGAGAGACGTTCGTTGATCTAGCAAAATGTGAAAGGGTTGCAAGAGAAATATATACTCTGCATTCTCAGTCTTTTTCCTAGTGCCTGTATGAAGTTCCTGCAGTTTTAAATTTAATAAAGATTTATAGCTAGTACCTCCCCATATATATTTATGGATTGGAGTTTGTAACTGAAAACAAACTTTGTGTCACCAGCAATCTAGGTGAAGGCCGGCTTTCACACACACTTATCTCTCAGAAATGAGCATGTGGATAGACGTTCGTTCATCTAGCACAAAGGGAACAGGTTGCAGTAAAAACTTTTACTGTGGTTTCTCAGTATGTTTCCTAGTGCCGGTTGGATGTTTCTGAAGTTTTCACTGTAAAACTGAGTTGGAGCTAGAACCTCCCCATAGATATGTTTGGAGTGGTGTTTGCACCTGAAAAGAAACTTTGTTTTCCCAACAAGCTATGTGAAGTACGGCTTTCACACACACTTAAATCTCAGAACTGAGCATCTGGATAGACGTTCGTTCATCTAGCACAAATTGAACGGGTTGCAGGACAAACATTTTCTCTGGTTTCTCAGTCTGTTTCCGTAGTGCCGTTATGAAGTTCCTGAGTTTTCACAGTAAATTCGTGTTGGAGCTAGTACCACCCCATAGATAGGTATGGATTGGAGTTGGTAACTGAAAAGAAACTTTGTGTTCCCAGCAAGATAGGTGAAGGACGGCATTCACACACTCTTACCTCTCAGAACTGAGCATGTGGAGAGACGTTCGTTCATCTAGCACAAAAGGAAAGGCTTGCAGGGGAAACTTTTACTCTGGTTTCTTAGTCTGTTTCCTAGTGCCGGTTTGAAGTTCCAGCATTTTTCACTGTTAAACCGAGTTGGAGCTAATACTTCCCCTTAGATATATATGGAGTGGAAATGTCAACTGAAAAGAAACTTTGTGTTCCCAACAAGCTATGTGAAGGGCGGATTTCACACACAATTTTCTCTCAGAACTGAGCATGTGGAGAGACGTTCGTTCATCTAGCAGAAAGGGAACTGTTTGCAGGAGAAATTTTTACTCTGGGTTCTCAGTCTGATTCCTAGTGCCGGTATAGAATTTCCTATAGTTTTAACTGTAACACAAAGTTGGGACTAGTACTTCCCCATATGTATGTATGGAGTGGAGTTTGCAACTGAAAAGAAACTTTGTGTTCCCAACAAGCTATGTGAAGGGCGGATTTCACACACACTTATCTCTCAGAATTGAGCATGTGGAGAGACGTTCGTTCATCTAGCACAAAGGTAACGGGTTGCAGGAGAATCTTTTACTCTGGTTTCTCAGTCTGTTTCCTAGTGCCGGTTTGAAATTCCTGCAGTTTTCACAATAAAATCTAGTTGGTGCTATTAAATCCCCATAAATATGAATGGAGTGGAGTTTGCAACTGAAAATAACTTTGTGTTTCCAACAAGATAGGTGAAGGACGGCTTTCAAACACAATTAAATCTCAGAACTGAGCATTTGGAGAGACTTTCGTTCATTTAGCATAAAGGGAATGGGTTGAAGGAGAAACTATAAACCTTGTTTCTCAGTCTGTTTCCTAGGGCCGGTTTGAAGTTCCTGCAGTTTTCACTGTAAAAAGGAGTTGGAGCTAGTACCTCCACATATATATGTATGGAGTGGAGTTTGCAACTGAAACGAATCTTTGTGTTCCCAACAAGCTAGGTGAAGGACGGCTTTCACACACAATTATTACTCAGAACTGAGCATGTGGAGAGACGTTCGTTCATCAAGCACGACTGGAATGTGTTGCAGGAGAAACTTTTACACTGGTTTCTCAGTGTGTTTCCTAGTGCCGTTTTGAATTTCCTGCAATTTTCACTGTAAAAGAGAGTTTGAGTTACTACCTCCCCATAGATATGTATGGAATGGAGTGAGCAACTGAAAAGAAACTTTGTGTTCCCAAGAAGCTCGGTGAAGGACGGCTTTCACACACACATATCTCTCTGAAATGAGCATGTGGAGAGAATTTCCTTCATGTAGCGTAAAGGGAAATGGTTGCAGGGGAAACATTTTCTCTGATTTCTCAGTCAGTTTCCTAGTGCCGTTTTGAAGTTCCTGCAGTTTTCACTGTAAAACCGAGTAGGAGCTAAGACCTACCCATAAATATGTATGGATTGGAGTTTGCACCTGAAAGGAAACTATGTGTTCCCAACAAGCTAGGTGAAAGGACGGCTTTCACCACCACTTATTCTCAGAACTGAGCATGTGGAGAGAATTTCGTTCATCTAGCACAAAGGGAACGGGTTGCAGAAGAAACTATTTCCTTGGTTTCTAAGTCTGTTTCGTAGTGCCGGTTTAAAGTTCCTGCAGTTTTCACTGTAAAACCGAGTTGGAGCTCGTACCTACCCATATATATGTAAGGAGTGGAGATTGCAACTGAAAAGAAACTTTGTGTTCCCAACAAGCTCGGTAAAGTACGGCTTTCACACACACTTATCTCTCAGAACTGAGCATGTGGAGAGACGTTCGTTCATCTAGCATAAAGGACTCGGTTGCAGGAGAAACTTTTAATCTGCGTTCTCAGTCTGATTCCAAGTGCCGGTTTGAAGTTCCTGCAGTTTTCACTGTAAAAGAGTGGTGGAGCTAGTACCTCTCCATAAATATGTATGGAGTGGAATTTGCATCTGAATAGAAACTGTGTGTTCCCAACAAGCTAGGTGAAGGACGGCTTTCTCACACACTTATCTCTCAGAACTGAGCATGTGGAGAGAAGTTCGTTCATCTAGCACAAAGGGAACGGGTTGCAGTTGAAACTATTTCCTTGGTTTCTAAGTCTGTTTCCTAGTGCCGGTTTGAAGTTCCTGCAATTTTCACTTTAAAACCGAGTTGGAGCTAGTACCTACCCATATATAAGTAAGGAGTGTAGATTGCAACTGAAAAGAACTTTGTGTTCCCAAGAAGTTAGGTGAAGGACGGCTTTCACACACACTTATCTCTCAGAACTGAGCATGTGGTGAGACGTTCGTTCATCTAGCATAAAGGATTGGATTGCAGGAGAAACATATACTTTGGGTTATCAGGCTGATTCCAAGTGCCGGTTTGAAATTCCTGCTGTTTTCACTGTAAAACAGATTGGAGCTAGTACTTCCCCATATATATGTATGGAGTGGAATTTTGCAACAGAAAGAAACTTTGTGTTCCCAACAAGCCTAGGTGAAGGACGGCTTTAAACTCACTTATCTCTCAGAACCTAGCATGTGGAGAGACGTTCGTTCATCTAGCACAAAGGGAACTGGTTGCAGGAGAAACTTTTTCTCTGGATTCTCAGTCTGTTTCCTAGTGCCGGTTTGAAATTCCTGCAGTTTTCACTGTAAAAAATAGTTGGAGCTAGTACCTCCCCATAGATATGCAAGGATTGGAGTTTGCAACTGAAAAGAATCTTTGTGTTCCCAACAAGCTCTGTGAAGGATGTCTTTCACACACACTTTATCTCTCAGACTGAGCATGTGGAGAGATGTTCGTTCATCTAGAACAAATGGAACCAGGTTGTAGGCTGAAAATTTTACTCTGTTTCTCAGTCTGTTTCCTAGGGACGGTTTGAATTTCCAGCAGTTTTCACTCTAAAATCGAGTTGGAACTAGTACCTCCCCATATATATGTATGGAGTGGAGTTTGCACGTGAAAAGAATCTTTGTGTTCCCAAAAAGCTATGTGAAGGACGGCTTTCACACTTATCTCTCAGAAATGAGCATGTGGAGAGACGTTCGTTCATCTAGCACAAAAGGAACGGTTTGCAGGGGAAAATTCTACTCTGGTTTCTCAGTCTGTTTCCTAGTGCCGGTTTGTAGTTCCTGCAGTTTTCACTGTAAAACCGAGTTGGAGCTAGAACCTACCCATAGATATGCATGGAATGGTGATGTCACCTGGAAAGAAACTTTGTGTTCCCAACAAGCTCGGTGAAGGATGGCTTTCACACACACTTTTCTCTCAGACTGAGCATTTGGAGAGACGTTCGTTCATATAGCACAAAGGGAACGAGTTGCAGGTGAAATTTTATTCTGGATTCTCAGTCTGTTTCCTAGTGCCCGTTTGAAATTCCTGCCGTTTTCACTGTAAAAAAGATTTGGAGCTAGTACCTCCCCATATATATGTATGGATTGAGTTTGCAACTGAAAAGAATATTTGAGTTCCCAACAATCTAGGTGAAGGACGGCTTTCACCACACTTATCTCTCAGAACTGAGCATGTGGAGAGACGTTCGTTCATCTAGCACAAAGTGAAAGGTTGCAGGTGCTGAAACTTTACTCTGGGTTCTCAGAGTGTTTCTAGTGCCCATTTGAATTTCCTGCCGTTTTCACTGTAAAAACGAGTTGGATCTAGTAACTCCCCATATATATGTATCGAGGTGGAATTGGCAACTGAAAAGAAACTTTGTTTTCCCAACAAGCTAGATGAAGGACGGCTTTCACACACACTTATCTCTCAGAAATGAGCATGTGGAGAGAATTTCGTTCATCTAGCACAAAGGGACGGGTTGCAGAAGAAACTATTTCCTTGGTTTCTAAGTCTGTTTCCTAGTGCCGGTTTGAAGTTCCTGCAGTTTCACTGTAAAACCGAGTTGGAGCTCTTACCTACCCATATATATGTAAGGAGTGGAGATTGCAACTGAAAAGAACCTTTGTGTTCCCAACTAAGCTCGGTAAAGTACGGCTTTCACACACACTTATCTCTCAGAACTGAGCATGTGAGAGACGTTCGTTCATCTAGCATAAGGACTGGGTTGCAGGAGAAGAAACTTTACTCTGGGTTCTCAGTCTGATTCCAAGTGGCCAGGTTTGAAGTTCCTGCAGTTTTCACTGTAAAGATTGGTGGAGCTAGTACCTCTCCATAAATTTGTATGAGTGGAATTTGCATCTGAATAGAAACTGTGTGTTCCCAACAAGCTAGGTGAAGGCCGGCTTCACACCACACTTATCTCTCAGAACTGAGCATGTGGTGAGACGTTCGTTCATCTAGCATAAAGGATTGGGTTGCAGGAGAAACATTTACTTTGGGTTCTCAGGCTGATTATAAGTGCCGGTTTGAAATTCCTGCTGTTTTCACTGTAAAACAGATTTGGAGCTAGTACTTCCCCATATATATGTATGGAGTGGAGTTTGCAACAGAAAGAAACTTTGTGTTCCCAACAAGCTAGGTGAAGGACGGCTTTAAAACTCACTTATCTCTCAGAACTGAGCATGTGGAGAGACATTCGTTCATCTAGCACAAAGGGAACTGGTTGCAGGAGAAACTTTTTCTCTAGATTCTCAGTCTGTTTCCTAGTGCCGGTTTGAAATTCCTGCAGTTTTCACTGTAAAAAATAGTAGGAGCTAGTACCTCCCCATAAATATGCAAGGATTGGAGTTTGCAACTGAAAAGAATCTTTGTGTTCCCAACAAGATAGGTGAAGGACGTCTTTCACCCACATTTTCTCTTCAGAACTGAGCTTGTGGAGAGATGTTCGTTCATCTAGAACAAATGGAACCGGTTGTAGGTGAAAATTTTACTCTGGTTTCTCAGTCTGTTTCCTAGGGACGGTTTGAATTTCCAGCAGTTTTCACTCTAAAATCGAGTTCTAACTAGTACCTCCCCATATATATGTATGGAGTGGAATTTGCACGTGAAAAGAATCTTGGTGTTCCCAAAAAGCTATGTGAAGGACGGCTTTCACACACACTTATCTCTCAGAAATGAGCATGTGGAGAGACGTTCGTTCATCTAGCACAAAAGGAACGGTTTGCAGGGGAAAATTCTACTCTGGTTTCTCAGTCTGTTTCCTAGTGCCGGTTTGTAGTTCCTGCAGTTTTCACTGTAAAACCGAGTTGGAGCTAGAACCTACCCATAGATATGCATGGAATGGTGATGTCACCTGGAAAGAAACTTTGTGTTCCCAACAAGCTCGGTGAAGGATGGCTTTCACACACACTTTTCTCTCAGACTGAGCATTTGGAGAGACGTTCGTTCATATAGCACAAAGGGAACGAGTTGCAGGTGAAATTTTATTCTGGATTCTCAGTCTGTTTCCTAGTGCCCGTTTGAAATTCCTGCCGATTTCAATGTAAAAAAGATTTGGAGCTAGTTCCTCCCCATATATGTGTATGGAGTTGAGTTTGCAACTGAAAAGAATATTTGAGTTCCCAACAATCTAGGTGAAGGACGGCTTTCACACACACTTATCTCTCAGAACTGAGCATGTGGAGAGACGTTCGTTCATCTAGCATAAAGGACTGGGTTGCAGGAGAAACTTTTACTCTGGGTTCTCAGTCTGATTCCAAGTGCCGGTTTGAAGTTCCTGCAGTTTTCACTGTAAAAGTTTGGTGGAGCTAGTACCTCTCCATAAATATGTATGGAGTGGAATTTGCATCTGAATAGAAACTGTGTGTTCCCAACAAGCTAGGTGAAGGACGGCTTTCACACACACTTATCTCTCAGAACTGAGCATGTGGTGAGACGTTCGTTCATCTAGCATAAAGGATTGGGTTCCAGGAGAAACATTTACTTTGGGTTCTCAGGCTGATTCCAAGTGCCGGTTTGAAATTCCTGCTGTTTTCACTGTAAAACATATTTGGAGCTAGTACTTCCCCATATATATGTATGGAGTGGAGTTTGCAACAGAAAGAAACTTTGTGTTCCCAACAAGCTAGGTGAAGGACGGCTTTAAAACTCACTTATCTCTCAGAACTGAGCATGTGGAGAGACATTCGTTCATCTAGCACAAAGGGAACTGGTTGCAGGAGAAACTTTTTCTCTAGATTCTCAGTCTATTTCCTTGTGCCGATTTGAAATTCCTGCAGTTTTCACTGTAAAAAATTGTTGGAGCTAGTACCTCCCCATAGATATGCAAGGATTGGGGTTTGCAACTGAAAAGAATCTTTGTGTTCCCAACATGATAGTTGAAGGACGTCTTTCACCCACATTTATCTCTTCAGAACTGAGCATGTGGAGAGCTGTTCGTTCATCTAGAACAAATGGAACCGGTTGTAGGTGAAAATTTTACTCTGGTTTCTCAGTCTGTTTCCTAGGGACGGTTTGAATTTCCAGCAGTTTTCACTCTAAAATCGAGTTGGAACTAGTACCTCCCCATATATATGTATGGAGTGGAGTTTGCACGTGAAAAGAATCTTGGTGTTCCCAAAAAGCTATGTGAAGGACGGCTTTCACACACACTTATCTCTCAGAAATGAGCATGTGGAGAGACGTTCGTTCATCTAGCACAAAAGGAACGGTTTGCAGGGGAAAATTCTACTCTGGTTTCTCAGTCTGTTTCCTAGTGCCGGTTTGTAGTTCCTGCAGTTTTCACTGTAAAACCGAGTTGGAGCTAGAATCTACCCATAGATATGCATGGAATGGTGATATCACCTGGAAAGAAACTTTGTGTTCCCAACAAGCTCGGTGAAGGATGGCTTTCACAAACACTTTTCTCTCAGACTGAGCATTTGGAGAGACGTTCGCTCATATAGCACAAAGGGAACGAGTTGCAGGTGAAATTTTATTCTGGATTCTCAGTCTGTTTCCTAGTGCCCGTTTGAAATTCCTGCCGATTTCACTGTAAAAAAGATTTGGAGCTAGTACCTCCCCATATATATGTATGGAGTTGAGTTTGCAACTGAAAAGAATATTTGAGTTCCCAACAATCTAGGTGAAGGACGGCTTTCACACACACTTATCTCTCAGAACTGAGCATGTGGTGAGACGTTCGTTCATCTAGCATAAAGGATTGGGTTGCAGGAGAAACATTTACTTTGGGTTCTCAGGCTGATTCCAACTGCCGGTTTGAAATTCCTGCTGTTTTCACTGTAAAACAGATTTGGAGCTAGTACTTCCCGATATATATGTATGGAGTGGAATTTGCAACAGAAAGAAACTTTGTGTTCCCAACAAGCTAGGTGAAGGACGGCTTTAAAACTCACTTATCTCTCAGAACTGAGCATGTTGAGAGACTTTCGTTCATCTAGCACAAAGGGAACGGGTTGCAGAAGAAACTATTTCCTTGGTTTCTAAGTCTGTTTCGTAGTGCCGGTTTTAAGTTCCTGCAGTTTTCACTGTAAAACCGAGTTGGAGCTCGTACCTACCCATATATATGTAAGGAGTGGAGATTGCAACTGAAAAGAAACTTTGTGTTCCCAACAAGCTCGGTAAAGTACAGCTTTCACACACACTTATCTCTCAGAACTGAGCATGTGGAGAGACGTTCGTTCATCTAGCATAAAGGACTGGGTTGCAGGAGAAACTTTTACTCTGGGTTCTCAGTCTGATTCCAAGTGCCGGTTTGAAGTTCCTGCAGTTTTCACTGTAAAAGAGTGGTGGAGCTAGTACCTCTCCATAAATATGTATGGAGTGGAATTTGCATCTGAATAGAAACTTTGTGTTCCCAACAAGCTAGGTGAAGGACGGCTTTCTCACACAATTATCTCTCAGAACTGAGCATGTGGAGAGAAGTTCGTTCATCTAGCACAAAGGGAACGGGTTGCAGATGAAACTATTTCCTTGGTTTCTAAGTCTGTTTCCTAGTGCCGGTATGAAGTTCCTGCAATTTTCACTTTAAAACCGAGTTGGAGCTAGTACCTACCCATATATAAGTAAGGAGTGTAGATTGCAACTGAAAAGAAACTTTGTGTTCCCAAGAAGCTAGGTGAAGGACGGCTTTCACACACACTTATCTCTCAGAACTGAGCATGTGGAGAGACGTTCGTTCATCTAGCATAAAGGACTGGGTTGCAGGTGAAACATTTACTTTGGGTTCTCAGGCTGATTCCAAGTGCCGGTTTGATATTCCTGCTGTTTTCAATGTAAAACAGATTTGGAGCTAGTACTTCCCCATATATATGTATGGAGTGGAGTTTGCAACAGAAAGAAACTTTGTGTTCCCAACAAGCTAGGTGAAGGACGGCTTTAACACTCACTTATCTCTCAGAACTGAGCATGTGGAGAGACGTTCGTTCGTCTAGCACAAAGGGAACTGTTTGCAGGAGACATTTTTCTCTGGATTCTCAGTCTGTTTCCTAGTGCCGGTTTGAAATTCCTGCAGTTTTCACTGTAAAAAATAGTTGGAGCTAGTACCTCCCCATAGATATGCAAGGATTGGGGTTTGCAACTGAAAAGAATCTTTGTGTTCCCAACAAGATAGGTGAAGGACGTCTTTCACCCACATTTATCTCTCAGAACTGAGCATGTGGAGAGATGTTCGTTCATCTAGAACAAATGGAACCGGTTGTAGGTGAAAATTTTACTCTGGTTTCTCAGTCTGTTTCCTAGGGACGGTTTGAATTTCCAGCAGTTTTCACTCTAAAATCGAGTTCTAACTAGTACCTCCCCATATATATGTATGGAGTGGAGTTTGCACGTGAAAAGAATTTTTGTGTTCCCAAAAAGCTATGTGAAGGACGGCTTTCACACACACTTTTCTCTCAGAAATGAGCATGTGGAGAGACGTTCGTTCATCTAGCACAAAAGGAACGGTTTGCAGGGGAAAATTCTACTCTGGTTTCTCAGTCTGTTTCCTAGTGCCGGTTTGTAGTTCCTGCAGTTTTCACTGTAAGACCGAGTTGGAGCTTGAACCTACCCATAGATATGCATGGAATGGTGATGTCACCTGAAAAGAAACTTTGTGTTCCCAACAAGCTCGGTGAAGGATGGCTTTCACACACACTTTTCTCTCAGAATGAGCATTTGGAGAGACGTTCGTTCATATAGCACAAAGGGAACGAGTTGCAGGTGAAATTTTATTCTGGATTCTCAGTCTGTTTCCTAGTGCCCGTTTGAAATTCCTGCCGTTTTCACTGTAAAAAGGATTTGGAGCTATTACCTCACCATATATATGTATGGATTTGAGTTTGCAACTGAAAAGAATATTTGAGTTCCCAACAATCTAGGTGAAGGACGGCTTTCACACACACTTATCTCTCAGAACTGAGCATGTGGAGAGACGTTCGTTCATCTAGCACAAAGTGAAAGGGTTGCAGGTGAAACTTTACTCTGGGTTCTCAGAGTGTTTCCTAGTGCCCATTTGAATTTCCTGCCGTTTTCACTGTAAAAACGAGTTGGATCTAGTAACTCCCCATATATATGAATCGAGTGGAATTGGCAACTGAAAAGAAACTTTGTGTTCCGAACAAGCTAGGTGAAGGACGGCTTTCACACACACTTATCTCTCAGAACTGAGCATGTGGAGAGAATTTCGTTCAACTAGCACAAAGGGAACGGGTTGCAGAAGAAACTATTTCCTTGGTTTCTAAGTCTGTTTCGTAGTGCCGGTTTTAAGTTCCTGCAGTTTTCACTGTAAAACCGAGTTGGAGCTCGTACCTACCCATATATATGTAAGGAGTGGAGATTGCAACTGAAAAGAAACTTTGTGTTCCCAACAAGCTCGGTAAAGTACAGCTTTCACACACACTTATCTCTCAGAACTGAGCATGTGGAGAGACGTTCGTTCATCTAGCATAAAGGACTGGGTTGCAGGAGAAACTTTTACTCTGGGTTCTCAGTCTGATTCCAAGTGCCGGTTTGAAGTTCCTGCAGTTTTCACTGTAAAAGAGTGGTGGAGCTAGTACCTCTCCATAAATATGTATGGAGTGGAATTTGCATCTGAATAGAAACTTTGTGTTCCCAACAAGCTAGGTGAAGGACGGCTTTCTCACACAATTATCTCTCAGAACTGAGCATGTGGAGAGAAGTTCGTTCATCTAGCACAAAGGGAACGGGTTGCAGATGAAACTATTTCCTTGGTTTCTAAGTCTGTTTCCTAGTGCCGGTTTGAAGTTCCTGCAATTTTCACTTTAAAACCGAGTTGGAGCTAGTACCTACCCATATATAAGTAAGGAGTGTAGATTGCAACTGAAAAGAAACTTTGTGTTCCCAAGAAGCTAGGTGAAGGACGGCTTTCACACACACTTATCTCTCAGAACTGAGCATGTGGAGAGACGTTCGTTCATCTAGCATAAAGGACTGGGTTGCAGGAGAAACATTTACTTTGGGTTCTCAGGCTGATTCCAAGTGCCGGTTTGATATTCCTGCTGTTTTCAATGTAAAACAGATTTGGAGCTAGTACTTCCCCATATATATGTATGGAGTGGAGTTTGCAACAGAAAGAAACTTTGTGTTCCCAACAAGCTAGGTGAAGGACGGCTTTAACACTCACTTATCTCTCAGAACTGAGCATGTGGAGAGACGTTCGTTCGTCTAGCACAAAGGGAACTGTTTGCAGGAGACATTTTTCTCTGGATTCTCAGTCTGTTTCCTAGTGCCGGTTTGAAATTCCTGCAGTTTACACTGTAAAAAATAGTTGGAGCTAGTACCTCCCCATAGATATGCAAGGATTGGGGTTTGCAACTGGAAAGAATCTTTGTGTTCCCAACAAGATAGGTGAAGGACGTCTTTCACCCACATTTATCTCTCAGAACTGAGCATGTGGAGAGATGTTCGTTCATCTAGAACAAATGGAACCGGTTGTAGGTGAAAATTTTACTCTGGTTTCTCAGTCTGTTTCCTAGGGACGGTTTGAATTTCCAGCAGTTTTCACTCTAAAATCGAGTTCTAACTAGTACCTCCCCATATATATGTATGGAGTGGAGTTTGCACGTGAAAAGAATTTTTGTGTTCCCAAAAAGCTATGTGAAGGACGGCTTTCACACACACTTTTCTCTCAGAAATGAGCATGTGGAGAGACGTTCGTTCATCTAGCACAAAAGGAACGGTTTGCAGGGGAAAATTCTACTCTGGTTTCTCAGTCTGTTTCCTAGTGCCGGTTTGTAGTTCCTGCAGTTTTCACTGTAAGACCGAGTTGGAGCTTGAACCTACCCATAGATATGCATGGAATGGTGATGTCACCTGAAAAGAAACTTTGTGTTCCCAACAAGCTCGGTGAAGGATGGCTTTCACACACACTTTTCTCTCAGAATGAGCATTTGGAGAGACGTTCGTTCATATAGCACAAAGAGAACGAGTTGCAGGTGAAATTTTATTCTGGATTCTCAGTCTGTTTCCTAGTGCCCGTTTGAAATTCCTGCCGTTTTCACTGTAAAAAGGATTTGGAGCTAGTACCTCACCATATATATGTATGGAGTTGAGTTTGCAACTGAAAAGAATATTTGAGTTCCCAACAATCTAGGTGAAGGACGGCTTTCACACACACTTATCTCTCAGAACTGAGCATGTGCAGAGACGTTCGTTCATCTAGCACAAAGTGAAAGGGTTGCAGGTGAAACTTTACTCTGGGTTCTCAGAGTGTTTCCTAGTGCCCATTTGAATTTCCTGCCGTTTTCACTGTAAAAACGAGTTGGATCTAGTAACTCCCCATATATATGAATCGAGTGGAATTGGCAACTGAAAAGAAACTTTGTGTTCCCAACAAGCTAGGTGAAGGACGGCTTTCACACACACTTATCTCTCAGAACTGAGCATGTGGAGAGAATTTCGTTCAACTAGCACAAAGGGAACGGGTTGCAGAAGAAACTATTTCCTTGGTTTCTAAGTCTGTTTCGTCGTGCCGGTTTTAAGTTCCTGCAGTTTTCACTGTAAAACCGAGTTGGAGCTCGTACCTACCCATATATATGTAAGGAGTGGAGATTGCAACTGAAAAGAAACTTTGTGTTCCCAACAAGCTCGGTAAAGTACAGCTTTCACACACACTTATCTCTCAGAACTGAGCATGTGGAGAGACGTTCGTTCATCTAGCATAAAGGACTGGGTTGCAGGAGAAACTTTTACTCTGGGTTCTCAGTCTGATTCCAAGTGCCGGTTTGAAGTTCCTGCAGTTTCACTGTAAAAGAGTGGTGGAGCTAGTACCTCTCCATAAATATGTATGGAGTGGAATTTGCATCTGAATAGAAACTTTGTGTTCCCAACAAGCTAGGTGAAGGACGGCTTTCTCACACAATTATCTCTCAGAACTGAGCATGTGGAGAGAAGTTCGTTCATCTAGCACAAAGGGAACGGGTTGCAGATGAAACTATTTCCTTGGTTTCTAAGTCTGTTTCCTAGTGCCGGTTTGAAGTTCCTGCAATTTTCACTTTAAAACCGAGTTGGAGCTAGTACCTACCCATATATAATTAAGGAGTGTAGATTGCAACTGAAAAGAAACTTTGTGTTCCCAAGAAGCTAGGTGAAGGACGGCTTTCACACACACTTATCTCTCAGAACTGAGCATGTGGAGAGACGTTCGTTCATCTAGCATAAAGGACTGGGTTGCAGGAGAAACATTTACTTTGGGTTCTCAGGCTGATTCCAAGTGCCGGTTTGATATTCCTGCTGTTTTCAATGTAAAACAGATTTGGAGCTAGTACTTCCCCATATATATGTATGGAGTGGAGTTTGCAACAGAAAGAAACTTTGTGTTCCCAACAAGCTAGGTGAAGGACGACTTTAACACTCACTTATCTCTCAGAACTGAACATGTGGAGAGACGTTCGTTCGTCTAGCACAAAGGGAACTGTTTGCAGGAGACATTTTTCTCTGGATTCTCAGTCTGTTTCCTAGTGCCGGTTTGAAATTCCTGCAGTTTTCACTGTAAAAAATAGTTGGAGCTAGTACCTCCCCATAGATATGCAAGGATTGGGGTTTGCAACTGAAAAGAATCTTTGTGTTCCCAACAAGATAGGTGAAGGACGTCTTTCACCCACATTTATCTCTCAGAACTGAGCATGTGGAGAGATGTTCGTTCATCTAGAACAAATGGAACCGTTTGTAGGTGAAAATTTTACTCTGGTTTCTCAGTCTGTTTCCTAGGGACGGTTTGAATTTCCAGCAGTTTTCACTCTAAAATCGAGTTCTAACTAGTACCTCCCCATATATATGTATGGAGTGGAGTTTGCACGTGAAAAGAATTTTTGTGTTCCCAAAAAGCTATGTGAAGGACGGCTTTCACACACACTTTTCTCTCAGAAATGAGCATGTGGAGAGACGTTCGTTCATCTAGCACAAAAGGAACGGTTTGCAGGGGAAAATTCTACTCTGGTTTCTCAGTCTGTTTCCTAGTGCCGGTTTGTAGTTCCTGCAGTTTTCACTGTAAAACCGAGTTGGAGCTTGAACCTACCCATAGATATGCATGGAATGGTGATGTCACCTGAAAAGAAACTTTGTGTTCCCAACAAGCTCGGTGAAGGATGGCTTTCACACACACTTTTCTCTCAGAATGAGCATTTGGAGAGACGTTCGTTCATATAGCACAAAGGGAACGAGTTGCAGGTGAAATTTTATTCTGGATTCTCAGTCTGTTTCCTAGTTCCCGTTTGAAATTCCTGCCGTTTTCACTGTAAAAAGGATTTGGAGCTAGTACCTCACCATATATATGTATGGAGTTGAGTTTGCAACTGAAAAGAATATTTGAGTTCCCAACAATCTAGGTGAAGGACGGCTTTCACACACACTTATCTCTCAGAACTGAGCATGTGGAGAGACGTTCGTTCATCTAGCACAAAGTGAAAGGGTTGCAGGTGAAACTTTACTCTGGGTTCTCAGAGTGTTTCCTAGTGCCCATTTGAATTTCCTGCCGTTTTCACTGTAAAAACGAGTTGGATCTAGTAACTCCCCATATATATGAATCGAGTGGAATTGGCAACTGAAAAGAAACTTTGTGTTCCCAACAAGCTAGGTGAAGGACGGCTTTCACACACACTTATCTCTCAGAACTGAGCATGTGGAGAGAATTTCGTTCAACTAGCACAAAGGGAACGGGTTGCAGAAGATACTATTTCCTTGATTTCTAAGTCTGTTTCCTAGTGCCGGTTTTAAGTTCCTGCAGTTTTCACTGTAAAACCGAGTTGGAGCTAGTACCTACCCATATATATGTAATTAGTGGAGTTGGCAACTGGAAAGAAACTTTGTGTTCCCAAAAAGCTCGGTGAAGGACGGCTTTCACACACACTTATCTCTCAGAACTGAGCATGTGGAGAGACGTTCGTTCATCTAGCACAAAGGGAACTGGTTGCAGGAGAAACTTTTTCTCTAGATTCTCAGTCTGTTTCCTAGTGCCGGTTTGAAATTCCTGCAATTTTCACTGTAAAAAAATAGTTGGAGCTAGTACCTCCCCATAGATATGCATGGATTGGAGTTTGCAACTGAAAAGAATCTTTGTGTTCCCAACAAGATAGGTGAAGGACATCTTTCACCCACATTTATCTCTCAGAACTGAGCATGTGGAGAGATGTTCGTTCATCTAGAACAAATGGAACCGGTTGTAGGTGAAAATTTTACTCTGGTTTCTCAGTCTGTTTCCTAGGGACGGTTTGATTTTCCAGCAGTTTTCACTCTAAAATCGATTTGGAACTAGTACCTCCCCATATATATGTATGGAGTGGAGTTTGCACGTGAAAAGAATTTTTGTGTTCCCAAAAAGCTATGTGAAGGACGGCTTTCACACACACTTATCTCTCAGAAATGAGCATGTGGAGAGACGTTCGTTCATCTAGCACAAAAGGAACGGTTTGCAGGGGAAAATTCTACTCTGGTTTCTCAGTCTGTTTCCTAGTGCCGGTTTGTAGTTCCTGCAGTTTTCACTGTAAAACCGATTTGGAGCTAGAACCTACCCATAGATATGCATGGAATGGTGATGTCACCTGGAAAGAAACTTTGTGTTCCCAACAAGCTCGGTGAAGGATGGCTTTCACACACACTTTTCTCTCAGACTGAGCATTTGGAGAGACGTTCGTTCATATAGCACAAAGGGAACGAGTTGCAGGTGAAATTTTATTCTGGATTCTCAGTCTGTTTCCTAGTGCCCGTTTGAAATTCCTGCCGATTTCACTGTAAAAAAGATTTGGAGCTAGTACCTCACCATATATATGTATGGAGTTGAGTTTGCAACTGAAAAGAATATTTGAGTTCCCAACAATCTAGTTGAAGGACAGCTTTCACACACACTTATCTCCCCGAACTGAGCATGTGGAGAGACGTTCGTTCATCTAGCACCAAGTGAAAGGGTTGCAGGTGAAACTTTACTCTGGGTTCTCAGAGTGTTTCCTAGTGCCCATTTGAATTTCCTGCCGTTTTCACTGTAAAAACGAGTTGGATCTAGTAACTCCCCATATATATGTATCAAGTGGAATTGGCAACTTAAAAGAAACTTTGTGTTCCCTACAAGCTAGTTGAAGGACGGCTTTCACACACACTTATCTCTCAGAACTGAGCATGTGGAGAGAATTTCGTTTATCTAGCACAAAGGGAACGGGTTGCAGAAGAAACTATTTCCTTGGATTCTAAATCTGTTTCCTAGTGCCGGTTTTAAGTTCCTGCAGTTTTCACTGTAAAACCGAGTTGGAGCTAGTACCTACCCATATATATGTAATTAGTGGAGATTGCAACTGAAAAGAAACTTTGTGTTCCCAACAAGCTCGGTAAAGTACGGCTTTCACACACACTTATCTCTCAGAACTGAGCATGTGGAGAGACGTTCGTTCATCTAGCATAAAGGACTGGGTTGCAGGAGAAACTTTTACTCTGGGTTCTCAGTCTGATTCCAAGTCCTGGTTTGAAATTCCTGCTCTTTTCACTGTAAAACAGATTTGGAGCTTGTACTTCCCCATATATATGTATGGATTGGAGTTTGCAACAGAAAGAAACTTTGTGTTCCCAACAAGCTAGGTGAAGGACGGCTTTCACACTCACTTATCTCTCAGAACTGAGCATGTGGAGAGACGTTCGTTCATCTAGCACAAAGGGAACGGTTTGCAGGTGCAACTATTCTCTGGTTTCTCAGTCTGTTTCCTAGTGCCGGTTTGAAGTTCCTGCAGTTTTCACTGTAAAACAGTGTTTGAGCTAGGACCTCTCCATAAATATGTATGGAGTGGAATTTGCATCTGAATAGAAACTTGTGTTCCCAACAAGCTAGGTGAAGGACGGCTTTCCCACACACTTATCTCTCAGGACTGAGCATGTGGAGAGAATTTCGTTCATCTAGCACAAAGGGAACGGGTTGCAGATGAAACTATTTCCTTAGATTCTAAGTCTGTTTCCTAGTGACGGTTTGAAGTTCCTGCAATTTTCACTTTAAACCGAGTTGGAGCTAGTACATACCCATATATATGTAAGGAGTGTAGATTGCAACTGAAAAGAAACTTTGTGTTCCCAAGAAGCTAGGTGAAGGACGGCTTTCACACACACTTATCTCTCAGAACTGAGCATGTGGAGAGACTTTCGTTCATCTAGCATAAAGGATTGTGTTGCAGGAGAAACATTTACTTTGGGTTCTCAGGCTGATTCCAAGTGCCGGTTTCAAATTCCTGCTGTTTTCACTGTAAAACAGATTTGGAGCTAGTACTTCCCCATATATATGTATGGAGTGGAGTTTGCAACAGAAAGAAACTTTGTGTTCCCAACAAGCTAGGTGAAGGGCAGCTTTCACACTCACTTATCTCTCAGAACTGAGCATGTGGAGAGACGTTCGTTCATCTAGCACAAAGGGAACTGTTTGCAGGAGAAACTTTTTCTCTGGATTCTCAGTCTGTTTCCTAGTGCCGGTTTGAAATTCCTGCAGTTTACACTGTAAAAAATAGTTGGAGCTTGTACCTACCCATAGATATGCATGGATTGGAGTTTGCAACTGAAAAGAATCTTTTTGTTCCCAACAATATAGGTGAAGGACGTCTTTCACCCACATTTATCTCTCAGAACTGAGCATGTGGAGAGATGTTCGTTCATCTAGAACAAATAGAACCGGTTGTAGGTGAAAATTTTACTCTGGTTTCTCAGTCTGTTTCCTAGGGACGGTTTGAATTTCCAGCAGTTTTCACTCTAAAATCGAGTTGGTACTTGTACCTCCCCATATATATGTATGGAGTGGAGTTTGCACGTGAAAAGAATCTTTGTGTTCCCAAAAAGCTATGTGAAGGACGGCTTTCACACACACTTATCTCTCAGAAATGAGCATGTGGAGAGACGTTCGTTTCATCTAGCACAAAAGGAACGGTTTGCAGGGGAAAATTCTACTCTGGTTTCTCAGTCTGTTTCCTAGTGCCGGTTTGTAGTTCCTGCAGTTTTCACTGTAAAACCGATTTGGAGCTAGAACCTACCCATAGATATGCATGGAATGGTGATGTCACCTGAAAAGAAACTTTGTGTTCCCAACAAGCTCGGTGAAGGATGGCTTCACACACACTTTTCTCTCAGACTGAGCATTTGGAGAGACGTTCGTTCATATAACACAAAGGGAACGAGTTGCAGGTGAAATTTTATTCTGGATTCTCAGTCTGTTTCCTAGTGCCTGTTTGAAATTCCTGCCGATTTCACTGTAAAAAAGATTTGGAGCTAGTATCTCCCCATATATATGTACGGAGTGTAGATTGCAACTGAAAAGAATATTTGTCTTCCCAACAAGCTCGGTGAAGGACGGCTTTCACACACAATTATCTCTCAGAACTGAGCATGTGGAGAGACTTTCGTTCATCTAGCATAAAGGATTGGATTGCAGGAGAAACATTTACTTTGGGTTCTCAGGCTGATTCCAAGTGCCGGTTTGAAATTCCTGCTGTTTTCACTGTAAAACAGATTTGGAGCTAGTACTTCCCCATATATATGTATGGAGTGGAGGTTGCAACAGAAAGAAACTTTGTGTTCCCAACAAGCTAGGTGAAGGCACGGCTTTCACACACACTTATCTCTCAGAACTGAGCATGTGGAGAGAATTTCGTTCATCTAGCACAAAGGGAACGGGTTGCAGAAGAAACTATTTCCTTGGTTTCTAAGTCTGTTTCCTAGTGCCGGTTTTAAGTTCCTGCAGTTTTCACTGTAAAACCGAGTTGGAGCTCGTACCTACCCATATATATGTAAGGTGTGGAGATTGCAACTTAAAAGAAACTTTGTGTTCCCAACAAGCTTGGTAAAGTACGGCTTTCACACACATTTATCTTTCAAAACTGAGCATGTGGAGAGACGTTCGTTCATCTAGCATAAAGGACTGGGTTGCAGGAGAAACTTTTACTCTGGGTTCTCAGTCTGATTCCAAGTGCCAGTTTGAAATTCCTTGTGTTTTCACTGCAAAACAGATTTGGAGCTTGAACTTCCCCATATATATGTATGGAGTGGAGTTTGCAACAGAAAGAAACTTTGTGTTCCCAACAAGCTAGGTGAAGGACGGCTTTCACACTCACTTATCTCTCAGAACTGAGCATGTGGAGAGACGTTCGTTCATCTAGCACAAAGGGAACGGTTTGCAGGTGCAACTATTCTCTGGTTTCTCAGTCTGTTTCCTAGTGCCGGTTTGAAGTTCCTGCAGTTTTCACTGTAAAACAGTGGTGGAGCTAGTACCTCTCCATAAATATGTTTGGAGTGGAATTTGCATCTGAATAGAAACTTTGTGTTCCCTAAAGGTAGGTGAAGGACGGCTTTCCCACACAATTATCTCTCAGAACTGAGCATGTGGAGAGACGTTCGTTCATCTAGCATAAAAATTGGGTTGCAGGAGGAACATTTACTCTGGGTTCTCAGGCTGATTCCAAGTGCCGGTTTGAAATTCCTGCTGTTTTCACTGTAAAACAGATTTGGAGCTAGTTCTTCCCCATATATATGTATGGATTGGAGTTTGCAACAGAAAGAAACTTTGTGTTCCCAACAAGCTAGGTGAACGACGGCTTTCACACTCACTTATCTCTCAGAACTGAGAATGTGGAGAGACGTTCATTCATCTAGCACAAAGGGAACTGGTTGCAGGGGAAACTTTTTCTCTGGTTTCTCAGTCTGTTTCCTAGTGCCGGTTTGAAATTCCTGCAGTTTTCACTGTAAAAATAGTTGGAGCTAGTACCTCCCCATATATATGTATGGAGTGGAGTTTGCAACTGAAAAGAATCTTTGTGTTCCCAAACTCTAGTTGAAGGACGGCTTAACACACACTTATCTCTCAGAACTGAGCATGTGGAGTGACGTTAGTTCATCTAGCATAAATGGAATGGGTTTCAGGAGTAATTTTACTCTGTTTTCTCAATCTTTATCCTAGTGCCGTTTTGAAGTTCCTACAGTTTTCACTTTAAAACCTAGTTGGAGCTAGTAAGTCCCCATAGATATGTATGGATTTGAGTTTGCAACTGAAAAGAAACTTTGTGTTCCCAAGGAGCTCGTTGAAGGACGGCTTTCACACAACATATCTCTCAGAACTGAGCATGTGGAGAGACGTTCGTTTATCTAGCATAAAGGGAACGGGTTGCAGGGAAACTTTTACTCTGGTTTCTCAGTCTGTTCCCTATTGCCAGTTTGAAATTCCTGCTGTTTTCACTGTAAAACCGAGATTGATCTAGTACATCCCCATAGATATATATGGAGTGGAGTTTGAACCTTAAAAGAAACTTTGTGTTCCCAACAATCTAGATGAAGAACGGCTTTCACAAACACTTATCTCTCAGAACTGAGCATGTGGAGAGACTTTCGTTCATCTAGCACAAAAGGAAAATTTTGCTGGACAAATTTTTACTCTGTGTTCTCAGACTTTTTCCTAGCGCCGGTTTGTAGTTCCTGCATTTTTCATTGTAAAACCGAGATGTTGCTAGTACCTCCCAATAGATATGTATGGAGTGGAGTTTGCACCTGAAAAGAAACTTTGTGTTCCCAACAAGCTAGGTGAAGTACGGCTTTCAAACACACTTATCTCTCAGAACTGAACAAGTGGAGAGACTTTCGTTCATCTAGCTCAAATGGAAAGGGTTGCTGGAGAAACTATTAATCTGGGTTCTCAGTATGTTTCCTAGTGCCGGTTAGAATTTCCTGCATTTTTCACTGTAAAACCAAGTTGGAGCTAGTATACCCCAATACATATGTATGGAGTGGTGTTTGCACCTGAAAAGAAATTTGTGTTCCCAACAAGCTATGTGAAGTACGGCTTTCACACACACATATCTCTCAGAACTGTTCATGTGGAGAGACGTTCGTTCATCTAGCACAAATGAATGGGTTGCAAGAGAATCTTTTTCTCTGGTATCTCAGTTTGTTTCCTATTGTCGGTTTTAATTTCCTGCAGTTTTCACTGTAAAACAGAATTGGAGCAAGTACCTCCCCATATATATGTATGGAGTAGAGTTTGCACATGAAAAGAAACTTTGTGTTCCCAACAAGCTAGGTGAAGGACAGCTTTCACCACACACTTTTCTCTCAGAACTGAGCATGTGGATAGAGGTTCGTTCATCTAGCACAAAGGCAACGGGATGCAGGAGAAACTTTTACACTGGATTCTCAGTCTGTTTCCTAGTCCCAGTTTGAAGTTCCTGCAGTTTTCACTATAAAAGCGAGTTGGAGCTGGTACCTCCCCATAGATATGTATGAAGTGGAGTTAGCACATGAAAAGACACTTTGTGTTCCCAACAAGCTAGGTGAAGAACAACTTTCACACACTCTTATCTCTCAGAACTGAGCATGTGGAGAGACGTTCGTTCATCTAACACAAAAGGAACGGGTTGCAGGTGAAACATTTACTCTGGTTTCTCAGTATTTTTCCTAGTCCCGTTTTTATGTTCCTGCAGTTTTCACTGTAAAAGGGAGTTGGGGCTAGTTCTTCCCCATAGATATTTATGAAGTGGGGTTAGCACATGAAAAGAAACTTTGTTTTCCCAACAAGCTCGGTGAAAGACGGCTTTCACACACAATTTTCTCTCAGAACTGAGCATGTTGGGAGACGTTCGTTCATCTAGCAAAAAGGGAACTGTTTTCAGGAGAAACTTTTACTCTGGTTTCTCAGTCTGTTTCCTAGTGCCGGTTTGAATTTCCTGCAGTTTTCATGGGAAAAACGTGTTGGAGCTTGCAACTCCCCACATATATATATGGAGTGGAGTTTGCAAATGAAAAGAATCTTTGTGTTCCCAACAAGATATGTGAAGGACAGCTTTCAAACACACTTACAACTCAGAACTTAGCATGTGGAAAATCGTTCGTTCATTTAGCGTAAAGGGAACGGGTTGCAGGAGAAACTATTACTCTGGATACTCAGTCTGTTTCCTATGGCCGGTTTGAACTTCCTGCAGTTTTCACTGTAAAACCGAGTTGGAGATAGTACCAACCCATAGATATGTATGGAGTGGAGATTGCAACTGAAAAGAAACTTTGTGTTCCCAACAAGCTAGGTGAAGTATGGCTTTCACACCCACTTATCTCTCAGAACTGAGCATGAGGAGAGACTTTCGTTCATCTAGCAAAAAGGGAACGGTGTGCTGGGGAAACTTATACTCTTGTTTCTCAGTCTGTTTCCTAGTTCCGCTTAAAATTTCCTGCAGTTTTCACTGTAAAACAGTGTTGGAGCTAGTACCTCCACATAGATATGTATGGAGTGGTGTTTGCAAGTTAAAAGATACTTTCTGTTCCCAAGAAGCTCGGTCAAAGACGGCTTTCAGACACACTTATGTCTCAGAACTGAGCATGTGGAGAGAAATTCGTTCATCTAGCACAAAGGGAATGGGTTGCATGTGAAACTTTTACTCTGGTTTCTAATTCTGTTTTGTAGTGCCAGTTTGAAGTTCCTGCAGTTTTTCACTGTAAAACGGTTTTGGAGCTAGTACCTACCCATATATATGTATGGAGTGGTGTTTGCACCTGAAAAGAAAGTTTGTTTTCCCAACAAGCTAGTTGATGTACGGCTTTCACACACACTTATCTCTCAGAACTGAGCATGTGGAGAGACTTTCTTTCATCAAGCAAAAATGGAACGGGTTGCAGGAGAAACTTTTACCGTGATTTCTCAGTCTGTTTCCAAGTGCCGGTTTGAAGTTCCTGTAGTTTTCACTGTAAAACCGAGTTGGAGCTAGTACCTCCCCTTAGAAATGTATGTAGTGGAGTTTGCACGTGAAAAGAAACTTTGTGTTCCCAACAAGCTAGTTGAAGTACGGCTTTCACACACACTTATCTCTCAGAACAGAGCATGTGGAGAGACGTTCGTTCATCAAGCACAAAGGGAACTGGTTGCAGGAGAAACTTTTACTCTGGTCTCTCATACTGTTTCCTAGTGCCGGTTAGAAGTTCCTGCAGTTTTCACTGTAAAACCGGGTTGGAGCTAGTACCTAACCATATATATATATGGAGTGGAGTTTGCAACTGAAAAAAACTTTGTGTTCCCAACAAGCTAGTTGAAGTTCGGCTTTCACACACACTTTTCTCTCAGAACTGAGCATGTGGAGAGACGTTCGTTCATCTAGCACAAATGGAACAGGTTGCAGGGGAAACTTTTACTCTGGACTCTCAGTCTGTTTCCTAGTGCCGGTATGAATTTCCTGCAGTTTTCACTGTATTACCGAGTTGGAGCTAGAACCTACCCATATATAAGTATGGAAAGGTGTTTGCACCTGAAAAGAAAATATGTGTTCCCAACAAGCTAGTTGAAGGACGGCTTTCACACACACTTATCTCTCAGAACTTAGCATGTGGAGAGACTTTTGTTTATCCAGCACAAATGGAAAGGTTTGCAGGAGAAACTTTTTCTCTGGTTTCTCAGTCTGTTTCCTAGTGCCGGTTTGAAGTTCCTGGGGTTTTCACTGTAAAACAGAGTTGGAGCTTGTACCTACCCTTAGATATGTATGGAGTGGAGTTTGCAACTGAAAACAAATTTTTTGCTCCAAAGACGCTCATTGAAGGACGACTTTCACACAAACATATCTCTCAGAACTGAGCATGTGGAGAGACGTTCGTTTATCTAGAATAAGTGGAACGGGTTGCAGGGAAACTTTTACTCTAGTTTCTCAGTCTGTTTCCTAGTGCCGTTTTGAAGTTCCTGCAGTATACACTGAAAAACCGAGTTGGATCTAGTACTTCCCGATAGATATATATATGGTGTGGAGTTTGCAACTGCAAAGAAACTTTGTGTTCCCAACAAGCTAGGTGAAGGAAGGCTTTCAATAATTCTTATCTCTCAGAACTGAGCATGTGGAGAGACTTCCTTTCATCTAGCAAAAAGGGAAAGGTTTGCAGGACAAATTTTTACTCTGGGTTCTAAGACTGTTTCCTAGGGCCGGTTTGTAGTTCCTGCAGTTTTCACTGTAAAACCGAGTTGGAGCTTGTACCTACCCATATATAATTATGGAGAGTTGTTTGCACCTGAAAAGAATATTTGTGTTCCCAAAAAGCTAGGTGAAGGACGGCTTTCTCACACTTATCTCTCAGAACTGAGCTTGTGGAGAGATGTTCGTTCATCTAGCACAAATGCAAAAGATTGCAGGAGAAACTTTTACTCTGGTTTCTCAGTCTGTTTCCAATTCCCGGTTTGAAGTTCCTGCAGTTTTCACTATAAAAGCGAGTTGGGGCTAGTACCACCCCATAGATATGTATGAAGTGGGGTTAGCACATGAAAAGAAACTATGTGTTCCCAAAAATCTCGGTGAAGGACGGCTTTAAAACACACATTTCTCTCAGAACTAAGCATGTGGAGAGACGTTCATTCATCTAGCATTAATGGAAAGGGTTGCAGGAGAAATTTTTCCGTGGTTTCTCAGTCTGTTTCCTAGTGCCGTTGTGAAGTTCCTGCTGTTTTCACTGTAAAACCGAGTTGGAATTAGTACCTCCCCTTAGATATGTATGGAGTGGATTTTGCTCCTGAAAAGAAACTTTGTGTTCCCAACAAGCTAGGTGAAGTACGGCTTTCACACACAATTATCTCTCAGATCTGAGCATGTGGAGAGAGTTTCGTTCATCTAGCAAAATGGGAACGGGTTGCAGGAGAAAGTATTACTCTGGTCTCTTAGTCTGTTTCCTAGTGCGGTTTGAATTTCCCGCAGTTTTCACTGTAATACAGATTTGGAGCTAGTAACTACCCATATATAATTATGGAGTGGTGTTTGCACCTGAAAAGAATCTATGTGTTCCCAACAAGCTAGGTGAAGTACGGCTTTCACAAACACTTACCTCTCAGAATTGAGCATGTGGAGAGACATTGTGTCATCTAGCAAAAAGGGAACATGTTGCAGGAGAAACTTTTACTCTGGTTTCTCAGTCTGTTTCCTAGTGCCGGTTTGAAGTTCCTGCAGTTTTCACTGTAAAACGGATTTGGAGCTAGTACCTCCCCATAGATATGTATGGAGTGGAGTTTGCAACTGAAAAGAAACTTTATGTTACCAACAAGCTCTGCGGAGGACGGCATTCACACACAATTATCTCTCAGAACTGAGCATATGGAGAGAAGGTCGTTCATCTTGCACAAATGGAATGGGTTGCAGGAGAAACTTATACTCTGGTTTTTCAGGCTGTTTCCTAGTGCCTGTGTGAAGTTCCAATAATTTTCACTGTAAAACCGAGTTGGAGCTGGTACCTCCCCATATACATGGACGGAGTGGAGTTTGCACGTTAAAAGAAACTATGAGTTCCCAACAAGCTAGTTGAAGGACTGCTATCAATCAAATTTATCTCTCAGAACTGAGCATGTGGAGAGACGTCCTTTCATCTAGCACAAAAGGAACGGGTTGCAGGAGAAACTTTTACTCTGGTTTCTCAATATGTTTCCAAGTGCCTGTTAGAAGTTCCTGCAGTTTTCACTGTAAAACCGAGTTGGAGCTAGTACCTCCACATATATATATATATATGGAGTGGAGTATGCAACTGAAAAGGAACTTTGTGTTCCCAAGAATCTCAGTGAAGGACGGCTTTCACAAACACTTACCTCTCAGAATTGAGCATGTGGAGAGACATTCTTTCATCTAGCACAAAGGGAACGTTTTGCTGTATAAACTTTTACTCGGGTTTCTCAGCCTCTTTCCTATTGCCTGTTTGGAGTTCCTGCAGTTTTCACTGTAAAAACGAGTTGGAGCTAATACCACCCCATATATATGTATGGAGTGGAGTTTTCAACTGAAAAGATATTTTGTGTTCCCATCAAGATTGGTGAAGAACGGCTTTCACACACAATTGATTCTCTGAACTGAGCATGTGGAGAGACTTTCGTTCATCTAGCAAAAAGGGAACGGGTCGCAGGAGAAATTTTACTCTGGTTTATCAGTCTGTTTCCTAGTGCCGGTATGAAGTCCCTGCATTTTTCACAGTAAAACACAGTTGGTGTTAGTACCTACACTTATATATGTATGGAGTGGAGTTTGCTACTGAAAAGAAACTTTGTGTTCTCAGCAAGCTAGGTTAAGTATGGCTTTCACACACAATTACCTCTCAAAACTGATCATGTGGAGAGACTTTCGTTCATCTTGCACAATGGGAACGGGTTGCAGGAGAAACTTTTACTCTGGTTTCTCAGTCTGTTTCCTAGTGCCGGTTTGAAGTTCCTGCAGTTTTCACTGTAAAACCGTGTTGGAGCTAGTACTTCACCATATATATGTATGGATTGTAGTTTGCAACTGAAAAGAAATTTTGTGTTCCCAACATCCTAGGTGAAGAACGACTTTCACTCACACTTATCTCTCAGAACTGAGCATATGGAGAGACGTTCGTTCATCTAGCATAAAGGGAAAATTTTGCAGGTTAAACTATTACTCTGGTTTCTCGGTCTGTTTCCTAGTGCCGGTTTGTAGTTCCTGCAGTTTTCCCTGTAAAACCGAGTTGGAGCTAGAACCTCCCCATATATATGTATGGAGTGGAGTTTTCAACTGAAAAGAAATTTTGTGTTCCCAACAAGTTTGGTGAAGGACGGCTTTCACACACACATATTTCTCAGAACTGAGAATGTGGAGAGACTTTAGTTCATCTAGCAAAATTGAACGGGTTGCAGGAGAAATTTTACTTTCGTTTCTCAGTCTGTTTCTTAGTGCCATAATGAAGTTCCTGCAGTTTTTACTGTAAAACTGATTTTGAGCAAGTACCTCCCCATATATATTTATGGAGTGGAGTTTGCAACTGAAAAGAAACTTTGTGTTCCAAACAAGCAAGTTGAAGCACAACTTTCACACACACTTATCTCTCAGAACTGAGCATTTGGAGAGATGTTCGTTCATCTAGCACAAAGGAATTGGTTGCAGTGGACACTTTACTCTGGTTTCTCAGTCTGTTTCCTAGTGCCGGGTTGAAGTTCTGCAGTTTTCACTGTAAAACTGATTTTGAGCAAGTACCTCCCCATATATATTTATGGAGTGGAGTTTGCAACTGAATAGTAACATTGTGTTCCCAACAAGGTAGGTGAAGAACGGCTTTCACACACAATTGTCTCTCTGAACTGAGCATGTGGAGAGACTTTCGTTCATCTAGCACAAATGGAACGGGATGCCGGTGAAAATTTTTCTCTTGTTTATCTGTATGTTTCCTAGTGCCGGTTTGAACTTCCTGCAGTTTTCACTGTAAAACCGAGTTGGAGCTATTACCACCCCATATATATGTATGGAGTGGAGTTTGCAAATGAAAAGAAAGATTGTGTTCCCAACAAGATAGGTGAAGACGGCTTACACACACACATATATCTCAGAACTGAGCATGTGGACATACGTTCGTTCATCAAGCAAAAATGGAACGGGTAGCAGGAGAAACTTTTACTCTGGTTTCTCAGTCTGTTTCATAGTACCGGTATGAAGTTCCTGCATTTTTCACTGTAAAACCGATTTGCAGCTATTACCTCCCCATATATATGTATGGAGGGTATTTGGCTACTGAAAAGATATTTTGTGTTCCCAACAAGCTAGGTGAAGTACGGCTTTCACACACACTTACCTCTCAGAACTGAGCATGTGGAGAGAAGTTCGTTTATCTAGCACAATGGGAACGGGTTGCAGAAGAAACTATTACTCTGCTTTCTCAGTCTTTTTCTTAGTGCCGGTTTGAAGTTCCTGCAGTTCTCACTGTAAAATCTAGTTGGAGCTAGAACCTCCCCATATATATGTATGGAGTGGAGTTTGCAACTGAAAAGAAACTTTGTGTTTCCAACAAGCTTAATGAAGTTCGCCTTTAACACACACTTATCTCTCAGAACTGAACATGTGGAGAGACGTTCGTTCTTCTAGCACAAAATGAACGGTTTGCATGAGAAACATTTTCTCTGGTTTCTCAGTCTGTTTCCTAGTGCCGGTTTGAAATTCCTACAGTTTTCAGTGTAAAACCGATTTGCAGCTTGTACCTCCCAATATATATGTATGGAGTGGGGTTTGCCACATAAAAGAAACTTTGTCTTCCCAACAAGTTAGTTGAAGTACGACATTCACACACACTTATCTCTCAGAACTGAGCATGTGGAGAGACGTTCGTTCATCTAGCATAAAGGGAAAATTTTGCAGGTTAAACTATTACTCTGGTTTCTCGGTCTGTTTCCTAGTGCCGGTTTGAAGTTCCTGCAGTTTTCACTGTAAAACCGTGTTGGAGCTAGTACTTCACCATATATATGAATGGATTGTAGTTTGCAACTGAAAAGAAATTTTGTGTTCCCAACATGCTAGGTGAAGTGCGACTTTCACTCACACTTATCTCTCAGAAATGAGCATGTGGAGAGACGTTCGTTCATCTAGCAAAATGGAACGGGTTGCAGGAGAAACTTTACTTTCGTTTCTCAGTCTGTTTCTTAGGGCCATAATGAAGTTCCTGCAGTTTTCACTGTAAAACTGATTTGGAGCTAGTACCTCCCCATATATATGTATGGAGTGGAGTTTGCAACTGAAAAGAAACTTTGTGTTCCCAACAAGCTAGTTGAAGGACAATGTTCACACACACTTATCTCTCAGAACTGAGCATGTGGAGAGACGTTCATTCATCTAGCACAAAGTGAACGGCTAGCAGTACAAAATTTTCTCTGGTTCCTCAGACTGATTCCAAGTGCCGGTTTGAAGTTCCTGCAGTTTTCACTGTAGAACAGATTTGGTGCTATAACCACCCCTTATATATTTATGGAGTGGAGTTTGCAAATAAAACGAAACTTTGTGTTCCCAACAAGCTATATGAAATTTGCCTTTCACACACACTTATCTCACAGAAATGAGCATGTGGAGAGACATTCTTTCATTTAGCACAAAGGAAACGTGTTGCTGGATAAACATTTACTCTGGTTTCTCAGCCTCTTTCCTATTGCCTGTTTGAAGTTCCTGCAGTTTTCACTGTAAAACGGAGTTGGAGCTAATACCACCCCATATATATGTATGGAGTGGAGTTTGCAACTGAAAAGTAACATTGTGTTCCCAACAAGGTAGGTGAAGAACGGCTTTCACACACAATTGTCTCTCTGAACTGAGCATGTGGAGAGACGTTCGTTCATCTAGCAAAAAGGGAACGGGTTGCAGGAGAAACTTTTACTCTGGTTTCTCAGTCTGTTTGCTAGTGCCGGTTTGAAGTTCCTGCAGTTTTCACTGTAAAACCGAGTTGGAGCTAGTACCTCCCCATATATATTTATGGAGTGGGGTTTGCATCTGAAAAGAAACTTTGTGTTCCCAACAAGCTAGGTGAAGTATGGCTTTCACACACAAACACCTCTCAGAACTGAGCATGTGGAGAGACGTTCGTTCATCTAGCACAAAAGGAAAGGGATGCAGGAGAAACTTTTACTCTGATTTCTCTCTCTGTTTCCTAGTGCCCGATAGAATTTCCTGCAGTTTTCACTTTAAAACCGAGTTGGAACTAGTACCTCCCCATATATATGTATAGAGTGATGTTTGCAACTGAAAAGAAACTTGTGTTCCCAACAAGCTAGTTGAATTTTTGTTTCACACACACATATCTCTCAGTACTGAGCATGTGGAGAGACATTCATTCATCTAGCACAAAGGGAACGAGTTGCAGTAGAAAGTTTACTCTGGTTTCTCAGTCTGTTTCCTAGTGCCGGTATGAATTTCCTGCAGTTTTCACTGTAAACCGAGTTGGAGCTAGTACTTCCCCATATATATGTATGGAGTGGAGTTTGAAAATGAAAAGAATCTTTGTGCTCCCAACAATCTAGTTGAAGGACGAATTTCTCACATAATTATCCCTCAGAACTGAGTATTTTTATAGATATTCGTTCATCTAGCACAAAGGGAATGGGTTGCAGGAGAAATTTTACTCTTTTTTCTCAGTCTGTTTCCTAGTGCCGGTTTGAATTTCCTGCAGTTTTCACTGTAATACCGAGTTTGAGCTAATAAAACCCCATATATATGTATGGAGTGGAGTTTGCAAATGAAAAGTAACTTTGTGTTCCCAACAAGCTAGTTGAAGGTCGGCTTTCACACACAATTATCTCTCAGAACTGAGCATGTGGAGAGACGCTCGTTCATCTAGCACAAAGGGAAAAGTTTGCAGGGAAAACTTTTACTCTGTATTCTCTGTCTGTTTCCTAGTGCCGGTTTGAAGTTCCTGCATTTTTCACTGTAAAACAGATTTGGAGCTAGTACCACCCCTTATATATGTATGGAGTGGAGTTTGCAACTGAAACGAAACTTTGTGTTCCCAACAAGCTATATGATGTTCGCATTTAACACACACTTATCACACAGAACTGACCATGTGGAGAGACGTTCGTTCTTCTAGCACAAAAGGAACGGTTGGCAGGAGAAACTTTTACTCTGGTTTCTCAGTCTGTTTCCTAGTGCCTGTTAGAAGTTCCTGCAGTTTTCACTGTAATACCGAGTTGGAGCTAATAAATCCCCATATATATATATGGAGTGGAGTTTGCAAATGAAAAGAAATTTTATGTTCCCAACAAGATAAGTGAAGGACGGCTTTCACACACACATTTCTCTCAGAACTGTGCATGTGGAGAGACGTTCGTTCATCTAGCAAAAACGGAACGTGTCGCAGGAGAAACTTTTACTCTGGTTTCTCAGTCTGTTTCCTAGTGCCGGTATGATGTTCCTGCATTTTTCACAGTAAAACCGATTTGGAGTTAGTACCTACACTTATATATGTATGGAGTGGAGTTTGCTACTGAAAAGAAACTTTGTGTTCCCAACAAGCTAGGTTAAGTATGGCTTTCACACACACTTATCTCTCAGAACTGAGCATGCGGAGAGACTATCTTTCGTTTAGCACAAATGGAAATGTTTGCAGCAGAAAATTTAATGTGGTATCTCAGTCTGTTTCCTAGTGCCGGTTTGAAGTTAATGCAGTTTTCACTGTAACACGGAGTTGGAGCTAGTGCCTCCCCATATATATGTATGGATTGTGGTTTGCAACTGAAAATAAACTTTGTGTTCCCAACAACCTAGCTGTAGGACGGCTTTCACACACAATTATCTCTCAGAATTGAGCATGCCAAGAGATTTACCTTCATCTAGCACAAATTTAACTGATTGCAGGAGAAACATTTACTTTGCTTTCTGTGTCCGTCCAAGTGCCGATTTGAAGTTCCTGCAGTTTTCACTGTAAAACCGAGTTGGAGATACTACCTCTCCATATATTTGAAGGGAGTGGAGTTTGCATCTGAAAAGAAACATTGTGTTCCCAACAAGCTAGGTGAAAGACGGCTTTCAAACACACTTATCTCTCAGAACTGAGCATGTGGAGAGACGTTCTTTCATCTATCACAAAGGGAACGGTTCCCAGGAGAAACTTTTACTCTGGTTCCTCAGTCTGTTTCCTAGTGCCGGTTTGAAGTTCCAGCAGTTTACATTGTAAAACCGAGTTGGAGCTAGTACCTCCCCATATATATGTATGGAGTGGAGTTCAAAACTGAAAATATTCTTTGTTTTCCCAACAAGCTTGGTGAAGGAAAGCTTTCACACACACTTATCTCTCAGAACTGAGCATGTGGAGAGACATCCGTTCATCTAGCACAAAGGAAAGTCTTGCAGAAGATATTTTACTCTGGTTTCTCAGTCTGTTTCGTAGTGCCTATTTTAAATTCCTGCAGTTTTCAATGGAAAACCGAGTTGAAGCTAGTACCTCCCCGTATAATTGAAGGGAGTGGAGTTTGCAACTGAAAAGAAACTTTGTGTTCCCAACAAGCTAGGTGAAGGACGGCTTTCACACTCACTTATCTCTCAGAACTGAGCATGTGGAGAGACGATGTTTCATCTAGCACAAAGGGAACAGGTTGCAGGAGAAACTTTTACTCTGGTTCCTCAGTCTGTTTCCTACTGCCGGTTTGAATTTCCTGCAGTTTTCCCTGTAAAAGAGAGTTGAAGCTAGTACCTAGATATATATATGTATGGATTGAATTTTGCAACTGAAAAGAATCTTTGTGTTCCTAACAAGTTTGGTGAAGGACAGCTTTCACACCCACATATCTTTCAGAACTGAGCATGTGGAGAGACGTTCGTTCATCTAGCACAAATGAACGGGTTGCAGGAGGAACTATTACTCTGGTTTCTCAGTCTGTTAACTAGTGCCGGTTTGAAGTTCCTGCAGTTTTCACTGTGAAACCGAGTTGGAGCTAGTGCCTCCCCATATATATGTATGGAGTGGGGTTTGCAACTGAAATTAAACATTGTGTTCCAAACAAGCTAGGTGAAGGAAGGCTTTCACACACACTTATCTCTCAGAAATGAGCATGCGGAGAGACTTACTTTTGTCTAGCACAAATAGAATGGTTTTCAGCAGAAACTTTTACTCTGGTTCCTCAGTCTGTTTCCTAGAGCCGGTTTGAATTTCCTGCAGTTTTCCCTGTAAAGCAGAATTGAAGCTAGTACCTAGATATATATATGTATGGATTGGAGTTTGCAAATGAAAAGAATCTTTGTGTTCCTAACAAGTTTGGTGAAGGACAGCTTTCACACCCACTTATCTCTCAGAACTGAGCATGGGGAGAGACGTTCGTTCATCTAGCAAAAATGGAACGGGTTGCGGGAAGAACTTTTACTCTGGTTTCTCAGTCTGTTTCCTAGGGCCGATTTGAAGTTCCTGCAGTTTTCACTGTGAAACCGAGTTGGAGCTAGTGCCTCCCCATATATATATATGGAGTGTGGTTTGCAACTGAAATTAAACATTGTGTTCCCAACAAGCTAGTTGAAGGAAGGTTTCACACACACTTATCTCTCAGAACTGAGCGTGTGGAGAGAAGTTCGTTCATCAAGCACGAAGGGAACAGGATGCAGGAGAAACTTTTACTCTGGTTTCTCAATCTGTTTCCTCGTGCCGGTTTTAAGTTCCCGCATATTTCACTGTAAAACCGAGTTGAAGCTTGTACCTCCCCATATATATGTATGGAGTGGAGTTTGCAACTGAAAAGAATCTTTCTGTTCCCAACAAGCTAGGTGAAGTACGGCTTTCACACACACTTATCTCTCAGCACTGAGCATGCGGAGAGAATTTCGTTCATCTTGCACAAAGGGAAAAGTTTTCAGGAGAAACATTTCCTCTGGTTTCTCAGTCTGTTTCCTAGTGCCGGTTTGAATTTCCTGCAGTTTTCTGTGTAAAACACATTTGAAGCTAGTACCTAGCAATATATATGTATGGAGTGAAGTTTGCAACTGAACAGGAACTTTGTGTTCCTAACAAGTTTGGTGTAGGACAGCTTTCACACCCACATATCTCTCAGAACTGAGCATGTGGAGAGACGTTCGTTCATCTAGCACAAATGGAACGGGTTGCAGTAGGAACTTTTACTCTGGTTTCTCAGTCTGTTTCCTAGTGCCGGTTTGATGTTCCTGCAGTTTTCACTGTGAAACCGAGTTGGAGCTAGTGCCTCCCCATATAAATGTATGGAGTGGGGTTTGCAAATGAAAATAAACATTGTGTTCCCAACAAGCTAGGTGAAGGACGGCTTTCACACACACATATCTCAGAACTGAGCATGTGGAGAGAAGTTCGTTCAACTAGCACAATTGGAACTGTTTGCAGGAGAAATTTTTACCCTGGTTTCTCAGTCTTTTTCCTATTGCCGGTTTGGAATTCCTACACTTTTCACTGTTATACAGAGTTGGAGCTAGTAAATCCCCATATATATGTATGGAGTGGAGTTTGCAACTTAAAAGAAACTTTGTGTTCCCAACAATCAAGTTGAAGGGCGGCATTCACACACACTTATTTCTCATAACTGAGCATGTGGAGAGAATATCCTTCATCTAGCACAAAGGGAAATGTTTGAATGGGAATCTATTTCTCTGGTTCCTCAGACTGTTTTGTAGTGCCTGTTTGAAATTCCTGCAGTTTTCACTGTAAAACCGAGTTGGAGCTACTACCTCCCCATATATTTGAAGGGACTGGTGTTTGCAACTGAAAAGAAACTTTGTTTTCCCAACAAGGTAGGTGAAGGACGGCTTTCACACACACTTATATCTCAGAAATGAGCATGCGGAGAGACGTTCGTTCATCTAGCACTAATGGAACGGGTTGCAGGGGAAAGTTTTACTCTGTTTTCTCAATCTGTTTCCTAGTGCCGGTTTGAATTTCCTGCAGTTTTCACTGTAATATCGAGTTGGTGCTAGTACCTCCCCATATATATGTAAGGAGTGGAGTTTGCAACTGAAAATATTCTTTGTTTTCCCTACAAGCTATGTGAAGGAAAGCTTTCAAACACACTTATCTCTCAGAACTCAGCATGCGGAGAAACGTTCGTACATCTAGCACAATGGGTAAGGTTTGCAGGAGAAACTTTACTCTGCTATCTCACTCTGTTTCCTATTGCCGGTTTGAATTTCCTGCAGTTTTCACTGTAAAACCGAGTTTGATCTACTACCTTCCCATATATATGAAGGGAATGGAGATTGCAAATGAAAAGAAACTTTGTGTTCCCAACAAGATATTTGAAGGACGGATTTCACACACACTTATCACTCACAACTGAGCATGTGGAGAGATATCCGTTCATCTAGCACAAAGGAACGGGTAGCAGGAGAAATTTTACTCTGGTTTCTCAGTCTGTTTCCTAGTGCCGGATTGATGTTCCTGCAGTTTTCTCTGTAAAAACGAGTTGGAGCTAGTACCTCCCCATATATAGGAATTGAGTGGAATTTGCAACTGAAAACAAACTTTGTGTTCCCAACAAGCTCTGTGAAGTACGGCATTCACACACACTTATCTGTCAGAAATGAGCATGTGGAGAGACGTTCGTTCATCTAGCACAAAGGAATGATTTGCCGGAGAAATTTTTACTCTGGTTTCTCAGTCTGTTTCCTAGTGCCGGTTTGAAGTTATTGCCGTTTTCACTGTAAAACAGAGTTTAAGCTAGTAGCGCTCCATATATATGAATGGCGTGGAGTTTGCAACTGGAAAGAAACTTTCTATTCCCAACAAGCTATGTGAAGGACGGCTTTCACAAACACTTATCTCAGAAATGAGCATATGGTGAGACGTTCGTTCATCTAGCACAAGCTATAGGGTTGCGGGTGAAATTTTACTCTGGTTTCTCAGTCTGCTTCCTAGTGCCGGTTTGAAGTTAATGCAGTTTTCACTGTGAAACCGAGTTGGAGGTAGTGCCTCCCCATATATATGTATGGAGTGGGTTTGCAACTGAAAATAAACATTGTGTTCCCAAAAAGCTAGGTGAAGGAAGGCTTTCACACACTCTTATCTCTCAGAACTGAGCATGAAGAGAGACTTTCGTTTGTCTAGCACAAATGGAAAGGTTTGCAGCAGAAATTATACTCTGGTATCTCAGTCTGTTTCCTAGTGCCGGTTTGAAGTTCCTGCAGTTTTCACTGTAATACCGAGTTGGAGCTAGTGCCTCCCCATATATATTTATGGAGTGGGGTTTACAACTGAAAATAAACTTTGTGTTCCTAACAAGCTAGCTGAAGGACGGCTTTCACACACAATTATTTCTCAGCACTGAGCATGCGGAGAGAGTTTCATTCATCTAGCACAAACGGATAAGTTTGCAGGAGAAAATATTCCTCTGGTTTCTCAGTCTGTTTCCTCCTGCCGTTTTGAAGTTCCTGCAGATTTCACTGTAAAACCGAGTTGGAGCTAGTACCTACCCATTTATATATATGGAGTGGTGTTTGCAACTGAAAATAAACTTTGTGTTCCCATCAAGCTGGGTGAAGGACGGCTTTCACACACACTTATCTCTCAGAACTAAGCATGTGGATAGGCGTTCGTTCATCTAGCACAAAGGGAACGGTTTGCAGGAGAAACTTTTACTCTTGCTTCTCAATCTGTTTCCTAGTGCCGGTTTGATGTTCCTGCAGTTTTCACTGTAAAACCGTGTTGGCGCTTGTACCTCCCCATATATATAAAGGGAGTGGTTTTTGCAACTGAAAAGAAACTTTGTGTTCCCAACAGGCTATTTGAAGGACGGCTTTCACACACACATATCTCTCAAACTGAGCATGTGGAGAGACATCCGTTCATCTAGCACAAAGGAAGGTCTTGCAGGAGAAATTTTACTCTGGTTTCTCAGTCTGTTTCGTAGTGCCTGTTTGATATTCCTGCCTTTTTCAATGTAAAACCGAGTTGGTGCTAGTACCTCCCCATATATATGTAAGGATTGGAGTTGGCAACTGAAAAGAAACTTTGTTTTCCCAACAAGCTAGGTGAAAGACGGCTTTCACATACACAAATCTCTCAGAACTGAGCATGTGGAGAGACGATCTTTCATCTAGCACATAGGGAACGGGTTGCAGTAGAAACTTTTACTCTGGTTCCTCAGTCTGTTTCCTAGTGCCGGTTTGAATTTCCTGCAGTTTTCACTGTAAAACCGATTTGAAGCTAGTACCTAGCAATATATGTGTATGGAGTGGAATTTGCAACTGAAAAGAATCTTTGTGTTCTTAACAAGTTTGGTGAAGGACAGCTTTGACACCCACATATCTCTCAGAACTGAGCATGTGGAGAGACGTTCGTTCATCTAGCAAAAATGGAACGGGTTGATGGAGAAAATTTTACTCTGTTTTCTCAATCTGTTTCCTAGTGCCGGTTTGAAATTCCTGCAGTATTCACTGTAAAATCGAGTTGGTGCTAGTACCTCCCCATATATTTGAAGGGAGTGGATTTTGCAACTGAAAAGAAACTTTGTGTTCCCAACAAGCTAGGAGAAGGACGGCTTTCACACACATATATCTCTCAAAACTGAGCATGTGGAGAGACATTCTTTCCTCTAGAAAAAAAGGGAACGGTTTACAGGAGAAACTTTTACTCTGGTTCCTCAGTCTGTTTCCTAGTGCCGGTATGAAATTTCTGCAGTTTTCAATGTAAAACAGAGTTGAAGTTAGTACCTTGCAATATATAAGTATGGAGTGGAGTTTGCAACTGAAAAGAAACTTTGTGTTCTTACAAGTTTTGTGAAGGACAGCTTTCACACCCACATATCTCTCAGAACTGAGCATTGCGGAGAGACTATCTTTCGTCTAGCACAAATGGAAATGTTTGCAGCAGAAAATTTAATGTGGTATCTCAGTCTGTTTCCTAGTGCCGGTTTTATGTTCCTGCAGTTTTCACTGTAAAACGGAGTTGGAACTAGTGCCTCCCCATATATATGTATGGATTGTGGTTTGCAACTGAAAATAAACTTTGTGTTCCCAACAACCTAGCTGTAGGACGGCTTTCACACACAATTATCTCTCAGAATTGAGCATGCCGAGAGATTTACCTTCATCTAGCACAAATGGAACCGGTTGCAGGAGAAACTTTTACTCTGGATTCTCTGTCTGTTATCTAGTGCCGGTTTGACGTTCCTGCAGTTTTCACTGTAAAATCGAGTTGGAGCAAGTACCTCCCCATATATATGTATGAAGTGGATTTTGGAACTGAAAATAAACTTTGTGTTCCCAACAATCTAGGTGGAGGACGGCATTCACACATAAATATCTCTCAGCAATGAGCATGCGGAGAGACGTTCGTTCATCTAGCACAAAGGGAAAAGGTTGCAGGAGAAACTTTTCCTCTGGTTTCTCAGTCTGTTTCCTCCTGCCGTTTTGAAGTTCATGCAGATTTCACTGTAAAACGGAGTTGGAGCTAGTGCCTCCCCATATATATGTATGGAGTGGGGTTTGCAACTGAAAATAAACTTTGTGTTCCCAACAAGGTAGGTGAAGTACAGCATTCACAGAGAATTTTCTCTCAGAACTGAACATGTGGAGAGACATTCGTTCATCTAGCACAAAGGGAACAGGTGGGAGGAGAAACTTTTAATCTGTTTTCTCAGTCTGTTTCCTAGGGCCGGTTTGAAATTCCTGCAGATTTCACTGTAAAATCGAGTTGGAGCTAGTACCTCCCCAAATATATTAAGGGAGTGGATTTTGAACTGAAAAGAAACTTTGTGTTCAAAACAAGCTAGATGAATGACGGCTTTCAAATACACTTATCTCTCAGAAATTAGCATGGGGAGAGACTTTCGTTCATCTAGCAAAAAGGGAATTTTTTGCAGAACAAATTTTTACTCTGGTCTCTTGGTCTATTTCCTAGTGGCGGTTTGAAGTTCCTGCAGTATTCACTGTAAAACCGAGTTGGAGCTAGTATCACCCCATATATATTGTATGGAGTGGAGTTGGCTAATGAAAAGAAACTTTGTGTTCCCAACAAGCTGAGTGAAGGACGGCTTTCACACACACTTATCCCTGAGACCTGAGCATATGGAGAGATTTTCGTTCATCTAGCACAAAAGGAAAGGCTTCCAGGAGAAACTTTAACTCTGTTTTCTCAGTCTGTTTCCTAGTGCCAGTTTGAAGTTCCTGCAGTTTTCACTGTAAAAACAGTTTGGAACTAGTACATCGCCTTATATATATATGGATTGAAGTGTGCAACTTATAAGATATTTGTGTTCCCAAGAAGCTAGTTGTAGGACGGCTTTTACACACACTTATCTCTCAGAACTGAGCATTTGGAGAGGCGTTCGTTCATCTAGCACAAAGGGAACGGGTTGAAGGAGAATCTTTTAGTCTAGTTTTTCAGTCTGATTCCTAGTATCGGTTTGAAGTTCCTGCAGTTTTCACTGTAAAACAGAGTTGGTGCTATTACCACCCCATATATATGTAAGGAGAGGAGTTTGCAACCGAAAAGAAACTTTGTGTTCCCAAAAAGCTAGGTGAAGTACGGATTTCACACACACTTATCTCTCAGAAATGAGCATTTGGAGAGAACTTCGTTCATCCAGCTCAAATTGAAAGGGTCGCAGGTGAAACTTTTACTCTGGTTTCTCACTCTGTTTCCTCGTGCCGGTATGAAGATCCCGCAGGTTGCACTGTAAAACCGAGTTGGTACTATTACCTCCCCATATATATATATGGAGTGGAGTTTGCAACTGAAAAGAAACTTTGTGTTCCCAACAAGCTAGGTGAAGGACAGCATTCACAGAGAATTTTCTCTCAGAACTGAACATGTGGAGAGACGTTCTTTCATCTAGCACAAAGGGAAAAGGTGGCAGGAGAAATTTTACTCTGTTTTCTCAGTCTGTTTCCTAGGGCCGGTTTGAAATTCCTGCAGTTTTCACTGTAAACCGAGTTGGAGCTAGTACCTCCCCAAATATATTAAGGGAGTGGATTTTGAACTGAAAAGAAACTTTGTGTTCAAAACAAGCTGGATGAATGACGGCTTTCAAATACACTTATCTCTCAGAACTTAGCATGTGGAGAGACGTTCGTTCATCTAGCAAAAAGGGAGTTTTTGCAGAACACATTTTTACTCTTGTCTCTTGGTCTATTTCCTAGTGTCGGTTTGAAGTTCCTGCAGTATTCACTGTAAAACAGAGTTGGAGCTAGTACCTCCCCATATATATGTATGGAGTGGAGTTCCAAACTGAAAAGGAACTTTGTGTTCAAAACAAGATAGGTGAAGTACGGCTTTCACACACATTTATATCTCAAAACTGAGCATGTGGAGAGACGTTCGTTCATCTAGCACAAAGGGAAAAGTTGCAGGAGTAACTTTTTCTCTGGTTTCTTACTCTGTTTCCTAGTCCCGGTTTGAAGTTCCCGCAGTTTTCCCTGTAAATCCGAGTTGGAGCTAGAACCTACCCATATATATATATGGAGAGGTGTTTGCAACTGAAAAGAAACTTTGTGTTCCCAACAAGCTGGGTGAAGGACAGCTTTAACACACTCTTATCCCTGAGAACTGAGCATGTGGAGAGACGTTTGTTCATCTAGCACAAATGGAACGGCTTGCAGGAGAAACTTTAACTCTGGTTTCTCAGTCTGTTTCCTAGTGCAGGTTTGTACTTCCTGCAGTTCTCACTGTAAAAACACTTTGCAGCTAGTACCTCGCCTTTTATTTATATGGTTTGAAGTTTACAACTGATAAGGTATTGTGTTCCCAACAAGCTGGGTGAATGACTGCTTTCACACACAATTATCTCTCAGAACTGAGCATGTGGAGAGACTTTCGTTCATCTAGCACAGAGGAAACGGGTTGCTGGAGAAACTTTTACTATGGTTTCTCAGTCTGTTTCCTATTGCCGGTTTGATGTTCCTGCAGTTTTCACTGTAAACCGAGTTGGAGCTAGTACCTCCCCAAATATATTAAGGGAGTGGATTTTGAACTGAAAAGAAACTTTGTGTTCAAAACAAGCTGGATGAATGACGGCTTTCAAATACACTTATCTCTCAGAACTTAGCATGTGGAGAGACGTTCGTTCATCTAGCAAAAAGGGAGTTTTTGCAGAACACATTTTTACTCTGGTCTCTTGGTCTATTTCCTAGTGTCGGTTTGAAGTTCCTGCAGTATTCACTGTAAAACAGAGTTGGAGCTAGTACCTCCCCATATATATGTATGGAGTGGAGTTCCAAACTGAAAAGGAACTTTGTGTTCAAAACAAGATAGGTGAAGTACGGCTTTCACACACATTTATATCTCAAAACTGAGCATGTGGAGAGACGTTCGTTCATCTAGCACAAAGGGAAAAGTTGCAGGAGTAACTTTTTCTCTGGTTTCTTACTCTGTTTCCTAGTCCCGGTTTGAAGTTCCCGCAGTTTTCCCTGTAAATCCGAGTTGGAGCTAGAACCTACCCATATATATATATGGAGAGGTGTTTGCAACTGAAAAGAAACTTTGTGTTCCCAACAAGCTGGGTGAAGGACAGCTTTAACACACTCTTATCCCTGAGAACTGAGCATGTGGAGAGACGTTTGTTCATCTAGCACAAATGGAACGGCTTGCAGGAGAAACTTTAACTCTGGTTTCTCAGTCTGTTTCCTAGTGCAGGTTTGTACTTCCTGCAGTTCTCACTGTAAAAACACTTTGCAGCTAGTACCTCGCCTTTTATTTATATGGTTTGAAGTTTACAACTGATAAGGTATTGTGTTCCCAACAAGCTGGGTGAATGACTGCTTTCACACACAATTATCTCTCAGAACTGAGCATGTGGAGAGACTTTCGTTCATCTAGCACAGAGGAAACGGGTTGCTGGAGAAACTTTTACTATGGTTTCTCAGTCTGTTTCCTATTGCCGGTTTGATGTTCCTGCAGTTTTCACTGCAAAACAAAGTTGGAGCTACTACCTCCCAATATATAAGTAAGGAGTACAGTTGACAACTGAAAAGAAAGTTTGTGTTCCTAACAAGTTTGGTGAATTACGGCTTTCACACCCACATATCTCTCAGCACTGAGCATGTGGAGAGAATATCGTTCATCTAGCATAAAGGGAACTGGTTGCAGGACAAACTTTTACTCTGGTTTCTCAGTGTGTTTCCTCGTGTCGGTATGAAGCTCCCGCAGTTTTCACTGTAAAACCGAGTTGGAGCAAGTACTTCCCCATATATATGTATGGAGTGGATTTTGCAACTGAAAAGAAACTTTGTGTTCCCAACAAGCTATTTGAAGGACGGCTTTCACACACACTTACCTCTCAGATCTGTGCATGTGGAGAGACTTTCGTTCATCTAGCACAAAGGTAAAGTGTTGCAGGAGAAACTTTAACTCTGGTCTCTCGGTCTTTTTCCTATTGCCGGTTTGATATTCCTGCAGTTTTCACTGTAAAACCGATTTGGAGCTACTACGTCCCCATATATATGTAAGGAGAGTAGTTTGCAACTGAAAAGAAAGTTTATGTTCCTAACAAGTTTGTTGAAGCACGGCTTTCACACCCACAAATCTCTCAGCACTGAGAATGTGGAGAGACGTTCGTTCATATAGCACAAATGGAACGGGTTGCAGGAGAAACTTTTACTCTGGTTTCTCAGTCTGTTTCCTAGTGCCGGTTTGAATTCCTGAAGTTTTCACTGTAAAACCGATTTGGAGCTAGTACCTCCCCATATATATGTATGGAGTGGAGTTAGCAACTGAAAATAAATTTTGTGTTCCCAACAAGATAGCTGAAGTACGGCTTTCACACACAATTAACTCTCAGAACTGAGCATGCGGAGAGACTTTCCTTCATCTACCACAAAGGGAACGGGTAGCAGGAGAAACTTTTACTCTGGTTTCTCAGTCTGTTTCCTAGTGCCGGTTTGAAGTTCCTGCAGTTTTCACTGTAAAAAAGAGTTGGAGCTAGTCCTTACCCATATATATTGTATGGAGTGGAGTTGGCTAATGAAAAGAAACTTTGTGTTCCCAACAAGCTATCTGAAGGACGGCTTTCACACACACTTATCCCTGAGACCTGAGCATATGGAGAGAAGTTCGTTCATCTAGCACAAAGGGAAAGGCTTTCAGGAGAAAATTTAACTCTGGTTTCTCAGTCTGTTTCCTAGTGCCGGTTTGAAGTTCCTGCAGTTTTCACTGTAAAACAGTTTGGAACTAGTACATCGCCTTATATATATATGGTTTGAAGTTTGCAATTGATAAGAAATACATGTTCCCAACAAGCTAGTTGAAGGACGGCTTTCACACACACTTATTTCTCAGAACTGAGCATGTGGAGAGACGTTCGTTCATGTAGCACAAATTCAACCGTTTGCAGGGAATCTTTTAGTCTAGTTTTTCAGTCTGATTCCTAGTATCGGTTTGAAGTTCCTGCAGTTTTCACTGTAAAACAGAGTTGGTGCTAGTACCACTCCATATATATGTATGGAGAGTAGTTTTCAACCGAAAAGAAACTTTGTGTTCCCAAAAAAGCTAGGTGAAGTACGGATTTCACACACACTTATCTCTCAGAAATGAGCATTTGGAGAGAATTTCGTTCATCCAGCACAAAGGGAAAGGATCGCAGTTGAAACTTTTACTCTGGTTTCTCAGTCTGTTTCCTCTTGCCGGTATGAACAACCCGCAGTTTTCACTGTAAAACCGAGTTGGTACTATTTCCTCCCCATATATATATATGGAGTGGAGTTTGCAACTGAAAAGAAACTTTGTGTTCCCAACAAGCTAGGTGAAGTACAGCATTCACAGAGAATTTTCTCTCAGAACTGAACATGTGGGAGAGACATTCGTTCATCTAGCACAAAGGGAACAGGTGGGAGGAGAAACTTTTAATCTGTTTTCTCAGTCTGTTTCCTAGGGCCGGTTTGAAATTCCTGCAGATTTCACTGTAAAATCGAGTTGGAGCTAGTACCTCCCCAAATATATTAAGGGAGTGGATTTTGAACTGAAAAGAAACTTTGTGTTCAAAACAAGCTAGGTGAATGACGGCTTTCAAATACACTTATCTCTCAGAAATTAGCATGGGGAGAGACTTTCGTTCATCTAGCAAAAAGGGAATTTTTTGCAGAACAAATTTTTACTCTGGTCTCTTGGTCTATTTTCTAGTGTCGGTTTGATGTTCCTGCAGTATTCACTGTAAAACCGAGTTGGAGCTAGTACCTCCCCATATATATTGTATGGAGTGGAGTTGGCTAATGAAAAGAAACTTTGTGTTCCCAACAAGCTATCTGAAGGACGGCTTTCACACACACTTATCCCTGAGACCTGAGCATATGGAGAGAAGTTCGTTCATCTAGCACAAAGGGAAAGGCTTTCAGGAGAAAATTTAACTCTGGTTTCTCAGTCTGTTTCCTAGTGCCGGTTTGAAGTTCCTGCAGTTTTCACTGTAAAACAGTTTGGAACTCGTACATCGCCTTATATATATGTGGTTTGAAGTTTGCAACTGATAAGAAATACATGTTCCCAACAAGCTAGTTGAAGGACGGCTTTCACACACACTTATTTCTCAGAACTGAGCATGTGGAGAGACGTTCGTTCATGTAGCACAAATTCAACCGTTTGCAGGGAATCTTTTAGTCTAGTTTTTCAGTCTGATTCCTAGTATCGGTTTGAAGTTCCTGCAGTTTTCACTGTAAAACAGAGTTGGTGCTAGTACCACTCCATATATATGTATAGAGAGTAGTTTTCAACCGAAAAGAAACTTTGTGTTCCCAAAAAGCTAGGTGAAGTACGGATTTCACACACACTTATCTCTCAGAAATGAGCATTTGGAGAGAATTTCGTTCATCCAGCACAAAGGGAAAGGATCGCAGTTGAAACTTTTACTCTGGTTTCTCACTCTGTTTCCTCGTGCCGGTATGAACAACCCGCAGTTTTCACTGTAAAACCGAGTTGGTACTATTTCCTCCCCATATATATATATGGAGTGGAGTTTGCAACTGAAAAGAAACTTTGTGTTCCCAACAAGCTAGGTGAAGTACAGCATTCACAGAGAATTTTCTCTCAGAACTGAACATGTGGAGAGACATTCGTTCATCTAGCACAAAGGGAACAGGTGGGAGGAGAAACTTTTAATCTGTTTTCTCAGTCTGTTTCCTAGGGCCGGTTTGAAATTCCTGCAGATTTCACTGTAAAATCGAGTTGGAGCTAGTACCTCCCCAAATATATTAAGGGAGTGGATTTTGAACTGAAAAGAAACTTTGTGTTCAAAACAAGCTAGATGAATGACGGCTTTCAAATACACTTATCTCTCAGAAATTAGCATGGGGAGAGACTTTCGTTCATCTAGCAAAAAGGGAATTTTTTGCAGAACAAATTTTTACTCTGGTCTCTTGGTCTATTTCCTAGTGGCGGTTTGAAGTTCCTGCAGTATTCACTGTAAAACCGAGTTGGAGCTAGTATCACCCCATATATATTGTATGGAGTGGAGTTGGCTAATGAAAAGAAACTTTGTGTTCCCAACAAGCTGAGTGAAGGACGGCTTTCACACACACTTATCCCTGAGACCTGAGCATATGGAGAGATTTTCGTTCATCTAGCACAAAAGGAAAGGCTTCCAGGAGAAACTTTAACTCTGTTTTCTCAGTCTGTTTCCTAGTGCCAGTTTGAAGTTCCTGCAGTTTTCACTGTAAAAACAGTTTGGAACTAGTACATCGCCTTATATATATATGGATTGAAGTGTGCAACTTATAAGATATTTGTGTTCCCAAGAAGCTAGTTGTAGGACGGCTTTTACACACACTTATCTCTCAGAACTGAGCATTTGGAGAGGCGTTCGTTCATCTAGCACAAAGGGAACGGGTTGAAGGAGAATCTTTTAGTCTAGTTTTTCAGTCTGATTCCTAGTATCGGTTTGAAGTTCCTGCAGTTTTCACTGTAAAACAGAGTTGGTGCTATTACCACCCCATATATATGTAAGGAGAGGAGTTTGCAACCGAAAAGAAACTTTGTGTTCCCAAAAAGCTAGGTGAAGTACGGATTTCACACACACTTATCTCTCAGAAATGAGCATTTGGAGAGAACTTCGTTCATCCAGCTCAAATTGAAAGGGTCGCAGGTGAAACTTTTACTCTGGTTTCTCACTCTGTTTCCTCGTGCCGGTATGAAGATCCCGCAGGTTGCACTGTAAAACCGAGTTGTTACTATTACCTCCCCATATATATATATGGAGTGGAGTTTGCAACTGAAAAGAAACTTTGTGTTCCCAACAAGCTAGGTGAAGGACAGCATTCACAGAGAATTTTCTCTCAGAACTGAACATGTGGAGAGACGTTCTTTCATCTAGCACAAAGGGAAAAGGTGGCAGGAGAAACTTTTACTCTGTTTTCTCAGTCTGTTTCCTAGGGCCGGTTTGAAATTCCTGCAGTTTTCACTGTAAACCGAGTTGGAGCTAGTACCTCCCCAAATATATTAAGGGAGTGGATTTTGAACTGAAAAGAAACTTTGTGTTCAAAACAAGCTGGATGAATGACGGCTTTCAAATACACTTATCTCTCAGAACTTAGCATGTGGAGAGACGTTCGTTCATCTAGCAAAAAGGGAGTTTTTGCAGAACACATTTTTACTCTGGTCTCTTGGTCTATTTCCTAGTGTCGGTTTGAAGTTCCTGCAGTATTCACTGTAAAACAGAGTTGGAGCTAGTACCTCCCCATATATATGTATGGAGTGGAGTTCCAAACTGAAAAGGAACTTTGTGTTCAAAACAAGATAGGTGAAGTACGGCTTTCACACACATTTATATCTCAAAACTGAGCATGTGGAGAGACGTTCGTTCATCTAGCACAAAGGGAAAAGTTGCAGGAGTAACTTTTTCTCTGGTTTCTTACTCTGTTTCCTAGTCCCGGTTTGAAGTTCCCGCAGTTTTCCCTGTAAATCCGAGTTGGAGCTAGAACCTACCCATATATATATATGGAGAGGTGTTTGCAACTGAAAAGAAACTTTGTGTTCCCAACAAGCTGGGTGAAGGACAGCTTTAACACACTCTTATCCCTGAGAACTGAGCATGTGGAGAGACGTTTGTTCATCTAGCACAAATGGAACGGCTTGCAGGAGAAACTTTAACTCTGGTTTCTCAGTCTGTTTCCTAGTGCAGGTTTGTACTTCCTGCAGTTCTCACTGTAAAAACACTTTGCAGCTAGTACCTCGCCTTTTATTTATATGGTTTGAAGTTTACAACTGATAAGGTATTGTGTTCCCAACAAGCTGGGTGAATGACTGCTTTCACACACAATTATCTCTCAGAACTGAGCATGTGGAGAGACTTTCGTTCATCTAGCACAGAGGAAACGGGTTGCTGGAGAAACTTTTACTATGGTTTCTCAGTCTGTTTCCTATTGCCGGTTTGATGTTCCTGCAGTTTTCACTGCAAAACAAAGTTGGAGCTACTACCTCCCAATATATAAGTAAGGAGTACAGTTGACAACTGAAAAGAAAGTTTGTGTTCCTAACAAGTTTGGTGAATTACGGCTTTCACACCCACATATCTCTCAGCACTGAGCATGTGGAGAGAATATCGTTCATCTAGCATAAAGGGAACTGGTTGCAGGACAAACTTTTACTCTGGTTTCTCAGTGTGTTTCCTCGTGTCGGTATGAAGCTCCCGCAGTTTTCACTGTAAAACCGAGTTGGAGCAAGTACTTCCCCATATATATGTATGGAGTGGATTTTGCAACTGAAAAGAAACTTTGTGTTCCCAACAAGCTATTTGAAGGACGGCTTTCACACACACTTACCTCTCAGATCTGTGCATGTGGAGAGACTTTCGTTCATCTAGCACAAAGGTAAAGTGTTGCAGGAGAAACTTTAACTCTGGTCTCTCGGTCTTTTTCCTATTGCCGGTTTGATATTCCTGCAGTTTTCACTGTAAAACCGATTTGGAGCTACTACGTCCCCATATATATATGTAAGGAGAGTAGTTTGCAACTGAAAAGAAAGTTTATGTTCCTAACAAGTTTGTTGAAGCACGGCTTTCACACCCACAAATCTCTCAGCACTGAGAATGTGGAGAGACGTTCGTTCATATAGCACAAATGGAACGGGTTGCAGGAGAAACTTTTACTCTGGTTTCTCAGTCTGTTTCCTAGTGCCGGTTTGAATTCCTGAAGTTTTCACTGTAAAACCGATTTGGAGCTAGTACCTCCCCATATATATGTATGGAGTGGAGTTAGCAACTGAAAATAAAATTTGTGTTCCCAACAAGATAGCTGAAGTACGGCTTTCACACACAATTAACTCTCAGAACTGAGCATGCGGAGAGACTTTCCTTCATCTACCACAAAGGGAACGGGTAGCAGGAGAAACTTTTACTCTGGTTTCTCAGTCTGTTTCCTAGTGCCGGTTTGAAGTTCCTGCAGTTTTCACTGTAAAAAAGAGTTGGAGCTAGTCCTTACCCATATATATTGTATGGAGTGGAGTTGGCTAATGAAAAGAAACTTTGTGTTCCCAACAAGCTATCTGAAGGACGGCTTTCACACACACTTATCCCTGAGACCTGAGCATATGGAGAGAAGTTCGTTCATCTAGCACAAAGGGAAAGGCTTTCAGGAGAAAATTTAACTCTGGTTTCTCAGTCTGTTTCCTAGTGCCGGTTTGAAGTTCCTGCAGTTTTCACTGTAAAACAGTTTGGAACTAGTACATCGCCTTATATATATATGGTTTGAAGTTTGCAATTGATAAGAAATACATGTTCCCAACAAGCTAGTTGAAGGACGGCTTTCACACACACTTATTTCTCAGAACTGAGCATGTGGAGAGACGTTCGTTCATGTAGCACAAATTCAACCGTTTGCAGGGAATCTTTTAGTCTAGTTTTTCAGTCTGATTCCTAGTATCGGTTTGAAGTTCCTGCAGTTTTCACTGTAAAACAGAGTTGGTGCTAGTACCACTCCATATATATGTATGGAGAGTAGTTTTCAACCGAAAAGAAACTTTGTGTTCCCAAAAAAGCTAGGTGAAGTACGGATTTCACACACACTTATCTCTCAGAAATGAGCATTTGGAGAGAATTTCGTTCATCCAGCACAAAGGGAAAGGATCGCAGTTGAAACTTTTACTCTGGTTTCTCACTCTGTTTCCTCGTGCCGGTATGAACAACCCGCAGTTTTCACTGTAAAACCGAGTTGGTACTATTTCCTCCCCATATATATATATGGAGTGGAGTTTGCAACTGAAAAGAAACTTTGTGTTCCCAACAAGCTAGGTGAAGTACAGCATTCACAGAGAATTATCTCTTAGAACTGAACATTTGGAGAGATATTCGTTCATCTAGCACAAAGGGAACAGGTGGCAGGAGAAACTTTTACTCTGTTTTTTCAGTCTGTTTCCTAGGTCTGGTTTGAAATTCCTGCAGTTTTCACTGTAAAACCGAGTTGGAGCTAGTACCTCCCCAAATATATTAAGGGAGTGGATTTTGAACTGAAAAGAAACTTTGTGTTCAAAACAAGCTAGTTGAATGACGGCTTTCAAATACACTTATCTCTCAGAAATTAGCATGGGGAGAGACATTCATTCATCTAGCAAAAAGGGAATTTTTTGCAGAACAAATTTTTACTCTGGTCTCTTGGTCTATTTCCTAGTGTCGCTTTGAAGTTCCTGCAGTTTTCACTGTAAAACAGATTTGGAGCTAGTACCTCCCCATATATATTGTATGGAGTGGAGTTGGCTAATGAAAAGAAACTTTGTGTTCCCAACAACCTGAGTGAAGTACGGCTTTCAAACACACTTATCCCTGAGACCTGAGCATATGGAGAGACGTTCGTTCATCTAGCACAAACGGAAAGGCTTCCAGGAGAAACTTTAACTCTGGTTTCTCATTCTGTTTCCTAGTGCCAGGTTGAAGTTCCTGCAGTTTTCACTGTAAAAACAGTTTGGAACTAGTACATCGCCTTATATATATATATGGATTGAAGTTTGCAACTTATAAGAAATTTGTGTTCCCAAGAAGCTAGTTGAAGGACGGCTTTCACACACACTTATCTCTCAGAACTGAGCATGTGGAGAGACGTTCGTTCATCTAGCACAAAGGGAATGGGTTGCAGGAGAATCTTTTAGTCTAGTTTTTCAGTCTAATTCCTAGTATCGGTTTGAAGTTCCTGCAGTTTTCACTGTAAATCAGAGTTGGTGCTAGTACCACTCCATATATATGTATGGAGGGGAGTTTGCAACCGAAAAGAAACTTTGTGTTCCCAAAAAGCTAGGTGAAGTACGGATTTCACACACACTTATCTCTCAGAACTGAGAATTTGGAGAGAAGCTCGTTCATCCAGCACAAAGGGAAAGGGTCGCAGTTGAAACTTTTACTCTGGTTTCTCACTCTTTTTCCTCGTGCCGGTACGACGATCCCGCAGTTTTCACTGTAAAACCGAGTTGGTACTATTACCTCCCCATATATATATATGGAGTGGAGTTTGCAACTGAAAAGAAACTTTGTGTTCCCAACAAGCTAGGTGAAGGACAGCATTCACAGAGAATTATCTCTCAGAACTGAACATGTGGAGAGACATTCGTTCATCTAGCACAAAGGGAACAGGTGGCAGGAGAAACTTTTACTCTGTTTTCTCAGTCTGTTTCCTAGGGCCGGTTTGAAATTCCTGCAGTTTTCACTGTAAAACCGTGTTGGAGCTATTACCTCCCCAAATATATTAAGGGAGTGGAGTTTGAACTGAAAAGAAACTTTGTGTTCAAAACAAGCTAGGTGAATGACGGCTTTCAAATACACTTATCTCTCAGAACTTTGCATGTGGAGAGACGTTCGTTCATCAAGCAAAAAGGGAATTTTTGCAGAACAAATATTTACTCTGGTCTCTTGGTCTATTTCCTAGTGTCTGTTTGAAGTTCCTGCAGTTTTCACTGTAAAACCGTGTTGGAACTAGTACCTCCCCATATATATGTATGGAGTGGAGTTACAAACTGAAAAGGAACTTTGTGTTCCCAACAAGCTAGGTGAAGTACGGCTTTCACACACACTTATATCTCAAAACTGAGCATGTGGAGAGACTTTAGTTCATCTAGCACAAATGGAACGCCTTCAGGAGAAACTTTAACTCTGGTTTCTCAGTCTGTTTCCTAGTGCCGGTTTGAAGTTCCTGCAGTTTTCACTGTAAAAACAGTTTGGAGCTTGTACCTCGCATTATATTTATATGGTTTGAAATTGACAACTGATAAGAAATTGTGTTCCCAACAAGCTAGGTGAATGACTGCTTTCACACACAATTATCTCTCAGAACTGAGCATGTGGAGAGACGTTCGTTCATGTAGCACAAAGGAAACGGGTTGCTGGAGAAACTTTTACTATGGTTTGTCAGTCTGTTTCCTAGTGCCGGTTTCAATTTCCTGCAGTTTTTACTGTAATGCAGAGTTGGATCTACTACCACCCCATAAATAATTAAGGAGTGTAGTTTGCAACTAAAAAGAAAGTTTGTGTTCCTAACAAGTTTGTTTAAGTACGGCTTTCACACCCACATATCTCTCAGCACTGAGCATGTGGAGAGACGTTCGTTCTTCTAGCACAAATGGAACGGGTTGCAGGAGAAACTTTTACTCTGGTTTCTCAGTCTGTTTCCTAGTGCCGGTTTGAAGTTCCTGCAGTTTTCACTGTAAAACCGTGTTGGAGCTAGTACCTCCCCATATATATGTATGGATTGGAGTTCGCAACTGAAAAGAAACTTTGTGTTCCCAGCAAGCTAGGCGAAGGACCGCTTTCAAACACACTTATCTCTCAGAAATGAGCATGTGGAGAGAATTTCGGTCATCCAGCACAAAGGGAACGGTTTGCAGAACCAATATTTACTCTGGAATCTTGGTCTGTTTCCTAGGGCCGGTATGAATTTCCTGGAGTTTTCACTGCAAAACAAAGTTGGAGCTACTACCTCCCAATATATAAGTAAGGAGTACAGTTGGCAACTGGAAAGAAAGTTTGTGTTCCTAACAAGTTTGGTGAATTACGGCTTTCACACCCAAATATCTCTCAGAACTGAGCATGTGGAGAGAATATCGTTCATATAGCATAAAGGGAACAGGTTGCAGGACAAACTTTTACTCTGGTTTCTCAGTGTGTTTCCTCGTGTCGGTATGAAGTTCCCGCAGTTTTCACTGTAATACCGAGTTGGAGCTATTATTTCCCCATATATATTAAGGGAGTGTTGTTGGCAACTGAAAAGAATCTTTGTGTTCAAAACAACCTAGGTGAATGACGGCTTTCACATACACTAATCTCTCAGCACTGAGCATGTGGAGGGAATTTCGTTCTTCTAGCAAAAAAGGAACGGGTTGCAGGAGAAACTATTTCTCTGGATTCTCAGTCTGTTTCCTAGTGCCGGTTTGAAATTACCGCAGTTTTCCCTGTAAAACAGCGTTGGAGCTATTACCTACCCATATATATATATGGAGTGGTGTTTGCAAATGTAAAGAAACTTTGTGTTCCCAACAAGCTAGGTGAAGGACGGCTTTTAACACCATTTATCTCTCAGTTATGAGCATGTGGAGAGACGTTCGTTCATCTAGCACAAAGGGAACGGCTTGCAGGAGAAACTTTAACTCTGGTCTCTCCGTCTGTTTCCTAGTGCCGGTTGAAAGTTCCTGCAGTTTTCACTGTAAAACCGAGTTGGAGCTAGTGCCTCCCAATATATTTGTGTGGATTGGGGTTTGCAACTGAAAATAAACTTTGTTTTCCCAACAAGCTAGGTGAAGGACGGCTTTCACACACACAAATCTCACAGCATTGAGAATGTGGAGAGACGTTCTTTCATCTAGCACAAATGGAACGGGTTTAAGGAGAAACTTTTACTCTGGATTCTCACTCTGTTTCCTCGTGCCTGTTTGAAGTTCCCGCAGTTTTCACTGTAAAACCGTGTTGGAGCTAGTACCTCCCCATATATATGAAGGGAGAGGGGTTTGCAACTTAAAAGAAATTTTGTGTTCACAACAAACTATGAAAGACGGCTTTCACACACACTTATCTCTCAGAACTGAGCATGTGGAGAGAAGTTCGTTCAACTAGCACAAATGGTACTTTTTGCAGGAGAAAGATTTACTCGGTTTTCTCAGTCTTTTTCCTATTGCCGTTTTGAAATTCCTGCACTTTTCACAGTAAAACCGATTTGGAGCTAGTACCTCCCCATATATATGTATGGAGTTGAGTTTGCAAATAAAAGAATCTTTGTGTTCCCACCAATCAAGTTGAAGTGCGGCATTCACACACAATTATATCTCATAAATGAGCATCTGGAGAGTATATCCTTCATCTATCACAAAGTCAATTGGTTGTAGGGGAAACTTTTTCTCTGGTTTCTCAGTCTGTTTCGTAGTGCCGGTTTGAAATTCCTGCAGTATACACTGTAAAACCGAGTTTGAGTTAGTACCACCCCATATATTTGAAGGCAGTGAAGTTTGCAACTGAAAAGAAGCTTTGTGTTCCCAACAAGCTATGTGAAGGATGGCTTTCACACACACTTATCTCTCAGAACTGAGCATGTGGAGAGACGTTCTTTCATCTAGCACAAAGGGAACGTGTTGCAGGGGAAATATTTACTCTGGTTCCTCATTCTGTTTCCTAGGGCCGGTTTGAATTTCCTGCATTTTTCACTGTAAAACAGTGTTGAAGCTAGTACCTACCAATATATATGTTTGGAGAGGAGATTGCAACTGAAAATAAACTTTGTGTTCCTAACAAGTTTGTTGAAGGACAGCTTTCACACCCACATATCTCTCAGAACTGAGCATGTGGAGAGACGTTCGTTCATCTAGCACAAATGGAACGGGTTGCAGGAGGAAATTTTATTCTGGTTTCTCAGTCTGTTTCCTAGTGCCGGTTTGAAGTTCCTGCAGTTTTCAATGTAAAACCGAGTTGGGCCTAGGCCTCACCATATATATGTATGGAGTGGGGTTTGCAACTGAAAATAATCATTGTGTTCCCAACAAGTTAGGTGAAGGACGGCTTTCACACACACTTATCTCTCAGAACTGAGCATGTGGAGAGACGTTCGTTCATCCTGCACAAAGGAACGTGTTGCAGGAGAAACTTTTACTCTTGTTTTTCAGTCTGTTTCCAAGTATCGGTTTGAATTTCCTGCAGTTTAAACTGTAGAACAGAGTTGGTGCTTGTAACTCTCCATATATATGTATGGAGTGGTGTTTGCAACTGAAAAGAAACTTTGTGTTCCCAACAAGTTAGGTCAAGGACCACTTTCACACACAATTATCTCTCAGAACTGAGCACGTGGGTAGAAGTTCGTTCATCCAGCACAAAGGGAACGGGTTGCAGGGGAGCATTTTACACTTGTTTTTCATTCTGTTTCGTTATATCGGTTTGAAGTTCCTGCAGTTTTCACTGTAAAACAGATTTTTTGCTAGTACCACTCCATATATATGTATGGAGTGGATTTTGCAACTGAAAAGAAACTTTGTGTTCCCAACAAGTTAGGTGAAGAATGGCTTTCACACACACTTATCTCTCAGAACTGAGCATGTGGAGAGACGTTCCTTCATCTAGCACAAAGGGAATGGGTTGCAGGGTAAACTTTTCCTCTGGTTTCTCAGTCTGTTTACTAGTGCCGGTTTGAAATTCCTGCAGTTTTCACTGTAAAACCGTGTTATAGCTAGAAACTCTCCATATATTTGAAGGGAGTGGGGTTTGCAACTGAAAAGAAACTTCGTGTTCCCAAAAAGGTAGGTGAATGACGGCTTTCACGCACCCTTATCTTTCAGAACTGAGCATGTGAAGAGATGTTCGTTCATCCGGCACAGAAGGAACGGGTTGCAGGGGAAAATTTTCCTCTGGTTTCTCAGGCTGTTTCCACGATCCGGTTGGAAATTCCCGCAGTTTTCACTGTAAAACCGTGTTGAAGCTTTTACCTCACTATATATATGTATGGAATTGAGTTTACAACTGAAAAGAAACTTTGTGTTCCCAACAAGCTAGGTGAAGGACGGCTTTCACACACACTTATCTCTCAGAACTGAGCATGTGGAGAAAAATTCTTTCATCCAGCACAAACGGAACGGGTTGCAGGCGCAACTTTTACTCTGGATTCTTACTCTTTTTCCTCGTGCCGGTTTGAAGTTCCCGCAGTTTTCACTGTAAAACCGAGTTGGAGCTAGTACCACCCAATATATCTTTATGGAGTGGAGTTTGCAACTGAAAAGGAACTTTGTGTTCCCAACAATCTAGGTGAAGGACGGCATTCACACACACTTATAACTCAGAACTGAGCATGTGGATTTACGTTCGTTCATCTAGCACAAAGGGAACTGGTTGCAGGAGAAATTTTACTCTGGTTTCTCAGTCTGTTTCCTACTGCCGGTTTGATGTTCCTGCAGTTTTCATTTAAAACAGATTTTTAGCTAGTACCTCTCCATATTTATGTATGGAGTGTATTTTGCAACTGAAAAGAAACATTGTGTTCCAAACAAGCTAGGTGAAGGACGGCTTTCACACAAATATTTCTCTGAGAAATGAGCATGTGGAGAGAGATTCGCTCATGTAGCATAAAAGGAACGGGTTGCAAGAGAAACTTTTACTCTGGTTTCTCAGTCTGTTTCCTAGTCCCGTTTTGAAGTTCCTGCAGGTTTCACTGTAAAAACGAGTTGGAGCTTGTACCTCCCCATATATATGAAGGGATTGGAATTTGCAAATTAAAACAAACTATGTGTTCCCAACAAGCTAATTAAAGGACGGATTTCACACACAGATATCTCTCAGAACTGAGCATGTGTAGAGACGTCCGTTCATCTATCACAAAGGGAACGTGTTGCAGGAGAAACTTTTACTCTGTTTTCTCAGTTTGTTTCCTACTGCCAGTTTGAAGTTCCTGCAGTGTTCACTGTAAAACAGAGTTGGAAATATTACATCCCCATGTATATGTATGGAGTGGAGATTGCAAGTGAAAAGAATCTTTGTGTTAATAACAAGATTGGTGATGTACGGCATTCACACCCACATATCTCTCAACAAAGAGCATGTGGAGAGACGTTCGTTCATCTAGCACAAATGGAACGGGTTGCAGGAGAAACTTTTACTCTGGATTCTCACTCTGTTTCCTCGTGCCGGTTTGAAGACCCGCAGATTTCACTGTAAAACAGAGTTGAATTTATTACCTCCCCATATATCTGTATGGAGTGGAGTTTGCAACTGAAAAGAAACTTTGTGTTCCCAACAAGCTATGTGAAGGACGGCATTCACACACACTTATTTCTCAGAACTGAGCATGTGGAGAGACGTTCCTTCATCTAGCACAAAGGGAATGGGTTGCAGGAGAAACTTTTCCTCTGGTTTCTCAGTCTGTTTACTAGTGCCGGTTTGAAATTCCTGCAGTTTTCACTGTAAAACCGTGTTGGAGCTAGAAACTCCACATATATTTGAAGGGAGTGGAGTTTGCAACTTAAATGAAACTTTGGGTTCCCAACAAGGTAGTTGAAGGACGGCTTTCACGCACCCTTACCTTTCAGAACTGAGCATGTGGAGAGACGTTATTTCATCTAGCACAAAGGGAACGGGTTGCAAGAGAAACATTTCCTCTGGTTTCTCAGTCTGTTTCCTAGTGAAGGATTGAAGTTCCTGCAATTTTCACTGTAAAACAGATTTGAAGCTAGTACCTACCCACATATATGTATGGAGTGGAGTATGCAACTGAAAAGAAACTTTATGTTCCTAAAACTTTTGTTGAAGGACACCATTCACACCCATATATTTCTCAGAAATGAGCATGTGGAGAGACTTTCGTTCATCTAGCCCAAATGGAACGGGTTGCAGGAGATACATTTACACTTCTTTTTCAGTCTGTTTCCTAGAATCGGATTGAAGTTCCTGCAGTTTTCACAGTAAAACATAGTTTTAGCTAGTACCTCACCATATATACTTATGGAGTGGGGTTTGCAAATGAAAAAAACTTTTTGTTCACAACAAGCTAGGTGAAAAACGGCTTTCACACACACTTATCTCTCAGCACTGAGCATGCGGAGAGACGTTCGTTCATCTAGCACAAAAGGAACGGGTTGCAGGAGAAACTTTTCTCTGGTTTCTCAGTCTGTTTCCTAAGGCCGTTTTGAATTTCCTTCAGTTTTCAAGATAAAACAGAGTTGGAGCTAGTACCTACCATATATATATATGTATTGTTGTTTACAACTGAAAATAAACTTTGTTTTCCAAACAAGCTGGGTGAAGGACGGCTTTCACACACACATTTCTCTCAGAACTGAGCATGTGGAGAGTCGTTCTTTCATCTAGCACAAAGGGAAAAGTTTGCAGGAGTAACTTTTACTCTGGTTTCTCAGTCTCTTTCCTAGTGCCGGTTTGAAGTTCCTGCAGGTTTCTCTGTAAAATCGAGTTGGAGCTGGTACCTCCCCATATATATGAAGGAGTGGATTTTGCAACTGAAAAAAAATTTGTGTACCCAACAAGCTATTTGAAGGACGGCTTTCACACACACATATCTCTGAGAACTGAGCATGTGGAGTGAAGTTCGTTCAACTAGCACAAATGAACGGATTGCAGGAGGAATTTAACTCTGATTTCTCAGTCTGTTTCCTAGTGCCGGTTTGATGTTCCTGCAGTTTTCACTATAAAACAGATTTTTAGCTAGTACCTCTCCATATTTTTGTATGGAGTGAAATTTGCAACTGAAAAGAAACATTGTTTTCCAAACAAGCTAGGTGAAGGACGGCTTTCACACACAATTTCTCTGAGAAATGAGCATGTGGAGAGAGGTTCGCTCATGTAGCATAAAAGGAACGGGTTGCAGGAGAAACTTTTACTCTGGTTTCTCAGTCTGATTCCTAGTGCCGTTTTGAATTTCCTGCAGTTTTCATTGTAAAAACGAGTTGGAGCGAGTACATCCCCATATATGTATGAAGTGGGGTTTGCAACTGAAAAGAAACTTTGTGTTACTAACATGATTGGTGAAGTACGGCTTTCACACCCACATATATCTCAGCACTGAGCATGTGGAGAGACGTTCGTTCATCCTGCACAAAGAACGGGTTGCAGGGGAAAATTTTACTCTTGTTTTTCAGTCTGTTTCCAAGTATCGGTTTGAATTTCCTGCAGTTTTCACTGTAAAACAGAGTTGAAGTTAGTACCTACCCATATATATGTATGGAGTGGAGTTTGCAACTGAAAAAAAACTTTGTGTTCCCAACAAGCTAGGTGAAGGACGGATTTGACACACAATTATCTCTCAGAAATGAGCATGTGGAGAGACTTCCGTTCACTAACACAAATGAACGGGTTGCAGGAGTAATATTAATCTGGTCTTTCAGTCTGTTTCCTTGTGCCGGTATGATGTTCCTGCAGTTTTCACTGTAAAACCGATTTGGAGCTAGTACATCCCCATATATATGAAGGGAGAGGAGTTTGAAACTGAAAAGAAACTTTGTGTTCCCAACAAGCTATTAGAAGGACGGCATTCACACACATCTATCTCTCAGAAATGAGCATGTGGAGAGAATTTCGTTCAACTAGCACAAAGGAACGAGTTGCAGGAGAAATTTAACTGTGGTTTCTCTGTCTGTTTCATAGTGTCGGTTTGATGTTCCGGCATTTTTCACTGTAAAACCGTGTTGGAGCTAGTACCTCCCCATATATATGAAGGGAGTGTAGTTTGCAAATTAAAAGAAATTTTGTGTTCCCAACAAGCTATTTGAAGGACGGATTTCACACTCAGATATCTCTCAGAACTGAGCATGTGGAGAGACGTCCTTTCATCTATCAAAAAGGGAACGGTTGGCAGGAGACTCTTTTACTCTGGTTTCTCAGTCTGTTTCCTAGTGCCGGTTTGAATTTCCTGCAGTTTTCACTGTAAAACAGATTTTAAACTAGAACATCCCCATATATATGTATGGAGTGGACATTGAAACTGAAAAGAATCTTGTGTTAATAACAAGTTTGGTGAAGTACGGCTTTCACACCCACATATCTCTCAAAAAAGAGCATGTGAGAGACTTTCGTTCATCTAGCACAAACGGAACGAGTAGCAAGCGAAATTTTTACTCCAGTTTTTCAGTCTGTTTCCTAGTATCGGTTTGAAGTTCCTGCAGTTTTCACTGTAAAACAGAATTGGAGCAAGTACATCCCCATATATATGAATGGATTGGAGTTTGCAACTGAAAAGAAACTTTGTGTTCCTAACAAGTTTGGTGAAGTACGGCTTTCACACCCATATATCTCTCAGCAATGAGCATGTGGAGAGACGTTCGTTCATCTAACACAAAGGGAACGTGTTGCAGGAGAAATTTTACTCTGGTTTCTCAGTGTGTTTCCTAGTGCCGGTTTGAAGTTCCTGCAGTTTTCACTGTAAAATCGAGTTGGAGTTAATACCTCCCCATATATTTGAAGGTTGTGGAGATTGCAACTGAAAAGAAAGTTTGTGTTCCCAACAACTAGGTGAAGGACGGCTTTCACACACACTTATCTTTCAGAACTGAGCATGCGGAGAGACATTTGTTCATCTAGCACAAAGGGAACGGTTTTGCAGGAAAAATTTTACTCTGGTTCCTCAGGCTCTTTCCTACTGCTGGTTTGAAGTTCCTGCAGTTTTCACTGTAAAACCGAGTTGGAGATAGTACCTCCCCATTTATATTTATGGAGTGGAGATTACAACTAAAAATAAACTTTGTTTTCCCAACAAGCTAGGTGGAAAACGGCTTTCACACACACTTATCTCTCAGAACTGAGCATGTGGAGAGACGATCGTTCATCTAGCACAATGGGAACGGGTTTCAGGAGAAAGTTTTACTCTTGTTTTTCAGTCTGTTTCCTAGTATCGGTTTGAAGTTCCTGTAGATTTCACTGTAAAACTGAGTTGGTGCTAGTACCTCACCGTATATATGTATGGAGTGGAGTTTGCAACTGAAAAAAAACTTTGTGTTCCCAACAATCTAGGTGAAGTACGGAATTGACACACAATTATCTCTCAGAACTGAGCATGTGGAGAGACTTTCGTTCACTAACACAAATGAACGGGTTGCAGGAGTAATATTAATCTGGTCTTTCAGTCTGTTTCCTTGTGCCGGTATGAAGTTCCTGCAGTTTTCACTGTAAAACCGATTTGGAGCTAGCACCTCCCCATATATATGAAGGGAGAGGAGTTTGAAACTGAAAAGAAACTTTGTGTTCCCAACAAGCTATTAGAAGGACGGCATTCACACACATCTATCTCTCAGAAATGAGCATGTGGAGAGAATTTCGTTCAACTAGCACAAAGGAACGAGTTGCAGGAGAAATTTAACTGTGGTTTCTCTGTCTGTTTCATAGTGTCGGTTTGAAGTTCCTGCAGCTTTCACTGTAAAACAATGTTGGTGCTAGTACCTCTCCTTATATATATATAGAGTGGAGTTTGCAACTGGAAAGAAACTTTGTGTTCCCAACAAGCTAGGTGAAGGACGGCATTCACACACACTTATAACTCAGACCGGAGCATGTGGAGTGACGTTCGTTCATCTAGCACAATGGGAACTTGTTGCTGGAGAAATTTTACTCTGGTTTCTCAGTCTGTTTCCTAGTGCCGGTTTGATGTTCGTGCAGTTTTCACTATAAAACAGATTTTTAGCTAGTACCTCTCCATATATATGTATGGAGTGGAGTTTGCAACTGAAAAGAAACATTGTGTTCCAAACAAGCTAGGTGAAGGACGGCTTTCACACACACTTTTCTCTGAGAAATGAGCATGTGGAGAGAGGTTCGCTCATGTAGCATAAAAGGAACGGGTTGCAGGAGAAACTTTTACTCTGGTTTCTCAGTTTCCTAGTGCCGTTTTGAAGTTCCTGCAGTTTTCATTGTAAAACCGAGTTGGAGCTAGTACATCCCCATATATATGTATGGAGTGGAGTTTGCAACTGAAAAGAAACCTTGTGTTACTAACATGATTGGTCAAGTACGCCTTTCACACCCACATATCTCTCAGCACTGAGCATGTGGAGAGACGTTCGTTCATCCTGCACAAAGGGAATGGGTTGCAGGAGGAACTTTTCCTCTGGTTTCTCAGTCTGTTTACTAGTGCCGGTTAGAAATTCCTGCAGTTTTCACTGTAAAAACGTGTTGGGGCTAGAAACTCCACATATATTTGAAGGGATTGGAGTTTGCAAATGAAAAGAAACTTTGTGTTCCCAACAAGCTTGGTGCAGTACGGCTTTCACACACACTTATCTCTCTGAACGGAGCATGTGGAGAAAAATTCGTTCTTCCAACACAAAGGGAACGGGTTGCAGGAGAAACTTTTACTCTGTTTTCTCAATATATTTCCTCGTGCCGCTTTTATGTTCCCGCAGTTTTCACTGTAAACCCGAGTTGGAGCTAGTACATCCCCATATATATTTATGGAGAGGAGTTTGCACCTGAAAAGAAACATTCTGTCCCAACAATCTAGGTGAAGGACGGCATTCACACACAATTATCTCTCAGAAATTAGCATTTGGAGAGACGTTCGTTCAACTCGCAAAAAGGGAACTGGTTGCAGGGGAAACTTTTCCTCTGGTTTCTCAGTCTGTTTCCTAGTGCCGGTTTGAAATTCCTGCAGTTTTCACTGTAAAACCGATGTGGAGATAGTACCTACCCATATATTTGAAGGGAGTGGAGTTTGCAACTGAAAGGAACTTTGTGTTCCTAACAAGCGAGGTGAAGGACGGATTTCAAACACAATTATCTCTCAGAACTTGCATGTGGAGAGACGTTCGTTCATCTAGCACAAAAGGAACGGGTTGCAGGAGAGAATTTTACTCTTGTTTTTTATTCTGTTTCTTAATATCGGTTTGAAGTTCCAGTAGTTTTCACTGTAAAACAGAGTTTTGGCTAGTACCAGTCCATATATAAGTATGGAGTGGATTTTGCAACTGAAAAGAAAATTTGTGTTCCCAACAAGCTAGGTGAAGGACGGATTTCACACACACTTATCTCTCAGAACTGAGCATGTGGAGAGACGTTCCTTCATCTAGCACAAAGGGAACGGGTTGCAGGAGAAACTTTTCCTCTGGTTTCTCAGTCTGTTTCCTAGTGAATGTTTGAAGTTTCTGCAATTTTCACCGTAAAACAGATTTGAAGCTACTACCTACCCATATATATGTATGGAGTGGAGTATGCAACTCAAAAGGAACGTTATGTTCCTAAAACTTTGTTGAAGGACAGCTTACCACCCATATATCTCTCAGAAATGAGCATGTGGAGAGACTTTCGTTCATCTAGCAAAAATGGAACGGTTTGCAAGAGATACATTTACTCTTATTTTTCAGTCTGTTTCCTAGTATCGGATTGAAGTTCCTGCAGTTTTCACTGTAAAACAGAATTTTAGCTAGTACCTCACCATATATATTTATGGAGTGGGGTTTGCAACTCAAAAATAACTTTGTGTTCACAACAAGCTAGGTGAAGGGCGGCTTTCACACACAATTATCTCTCGGAACTGAGCATGTGGAGAGACGTTCGTTCAACTAGAACCAAGGGAACGGGTTGCAGGAGAAACTTTTACTCTGGTTTCTCAGTCTGTTTCCTAGTGCCATTTTGAAGTACCTGCAATTTTCATTGTAAAACCGAGTTGGAGCTAGTACATCCCCATTTATATGTACGGAGTGGAGTTTGCAAATGAAAAGAAACTTTGTGTTCCTAACATGTATGGTGAAGTACGGCTTTCACACCCACATATCTCTCAGCACTGAGCATGTGGAGAGACGTTCGTTCATCTAGCACAATAGGAACAGGTTGCAGGAGAAACTTTAACTCTGGTTTCTCAGTCTGTTTCCTAGTGCCGGTTAGAAATTCCTGCAGTTTTCACTGTAAATTCGAGTTGGAGCTAGTACCTCCCCATATATTTGAAGGGAGTGGAGGTTGCAACTGAAAAGAAACTTTGTGTTCCAAACAACTAGGTGAAAGACGGCTTTCACACACACTTATCTCTCAGAACTGAGCATGTGGAGAGACGTTCGTTCATCTAGCACAAAGGGAACGGTTTGCAGGGGAAAAGATTTCTCTGGTTCATCAGTCTGTTTCCCAGTTCCGGTTTGAATTTCCTGCAGTTTTCACTGTAAAACCGAGTTTGAGCTAGTACATCCCCATATATATTTATGGAGTGGGGATTGCAAATGAAAATAAACTTTGAGTTCCAAACAAGCTCGGTGAAGGAAGGCTTTCACACCAACATATCAATCAGTACTGAGCATGTGGAGAGACGTTCGTTCATCTAGCACAAAGGGAATGGGTTGCAGGAGAAATTTTACTGTGTTTCCTCAGTCTGTTTCTTACTGCCGGTTAAAAGTTCCTGCAGTTTTCACTGTAAAATCGATTTGGAGCTAGTACCTCCCCATATATTTGAAGGGTGTGGAGTAGGCAACTAAAAAGAAACTTTGAGTTCCCAATAACTAGGTGAAGGACGGTTTTCACACACACTTATCTCTCAGAACTGAGCATGTGGAGAGACATTCGTTCATCTAGCACAAAGGGAACGGGTTGCAGGAGAAACTTTTACTCTGGTTTCTCAGTCTTTTTCCTACTCCCGGTTTGAAGTTCCTGCAGTTTTCACCGTAAAACAGAGTTGGAGTAAGTACATCCCCATATATATGAATGGAGTGGAGTTTGCAAATGAAAAAAAGTTTGTGTTCCTAACAAGTTTGGTGAAGTACGTCTTTCACACCCATATATCTCTCAGCACTGAGCAAGTGGAGAGACGTTCGTTCATCTAACACAAAGGGAACGGGTTGCAGGAGAAAGTTTTACTCTTGTATTTCAGACTGTTTCCTAGTATCGGTTTGAAATTCCAGTAGTTTTCACTGTAAAACACTGTTGGTGCTACTACCTCAACGTATATATGTATGGATTGGAGTTAGCAACTGATAAGAAACATTGTGTTCCCAACAAGCAAGGTGAAGGACGGATTTGACACAAAATTATCTCTCAGAACTGAGCAAGTGGAGAGACTTTCGTTCACTAACACAAATGAACTGGTTGCAGGAGTAATATTACTCTGTTCTTTCAGTCTGTTTCCTTGTGCCGGTATGTAGTTCCTGCAGTTTTCACTGTAAAACGGACTTGGAGCTAGTACGTCCCCATATATATGAAGGGAGAGGAGTTTGAAACTGAAAAGAAATTTTGTGTTCCCAACAAGCTATTAGAAGGACGGCATTCACACACATCTATCTCTCAGAAATGAGCATGTGGAGAGAATTTCGTTCAACTAGCACAAAGGAACGAGTTGCAGGAGAAATTTAACTGTGGTTTCTCTGTCTGTTTCCTACTGTCGGTTTGATGTTCCCGCAGTTTTCACTGTAAAACCGTGTTGGAGCTAGTACCTCCCCATATATATGAAGGGAGTGTAGTTTGCAAATTAAAAGAAACTTTGTGTTCCCAACAAGCTATTTGAAGGACGGATTTCACACTCAAATATCTCTCAGAACTGAGCATGTGGAGAGACGTCCGTTCATCTATCACAAAGGGAACTGTTTGCAGGAGAATCTTTTACTCTGATTTCTCAGTCTGTTTCCTAGTGCCGGTTTGAATTTCCTGCAGTTTTCACTGTAAAACAGAGTTGGAACTAGTACATCCCCAAATATATTTATGGAGTGGAGATTGCAACTGAAAAGAATCTTTGTGTTAATAACAAGTTTGGTGAAGTACGGCTTTCATACTCACATATCTCTCAACAAATAGCATGTGGAGAGACTTTCGTTCATCTAGCAAAAAACGGAACGGGTTGCAAGCGAAATTTTTACTCCAGTTTTTCAATCTGATTCCTAGTATCGGTTTGAGTTTCCTGCAGCTTTCACTGTAAAACAGAGTTGGTGCTAGTACCTCTCCTTATATATATATGGAGTGGAGTTTGCAACTGAAAAGAAACTTTTTGTTCCCAACAAGCTAGGTGAAGGACGGCTTTCACACACACTTATCTCTCAGAACTGAGCATGCGGAGAGACTTTCGTTCATCTAGCACAAAAGGAACGGGTTGCAGGAGAAACTTTTCTCTGGTTTCTCAGTCTGTTTCCTACTGCCGTTTTGAATTTCCTTCAGTTTTCAAGATAAAACAGAGTTGGAGCTAGTACCTACCCATATATATATATGTAGTGTTGTTTACAACTGAAAATAAACTTTGTGTTCCCAACATGCTATGTGAAGGACGGATTTCACACACACTTATCTCTCAGATCTGAGCATGTGGAGAGACGTTCCTTCATCTAGCACAAAGTGGACGGTTTGCAGGAGAAATTTCCTCTGGTTTCTCAGTCTGTTTACTAGTGCCGGTTTGAAATTTCTGCAGTTTTCACTGTAAAACCGTGTTGGAGATAGAAACTCCACATATATTTGAAGGGAGTGGAGTTTGCAACTGAAAAGAAACTTTGGGTTCCCAACAAGGTAGGTGAAGTACGGCTTTCACGCACCCTTATCTTTCAGGACTGAGCATGTGGAGAGACGTTATTTCATCTAGCACAAAGGGAACGTGTTGCAGGCAAACATTTCCTCTGGTTTCTCAGTCTGTTTCCTAGTGAAGGTTTGAAGTTCCTTCAATTTTCACTGTAAAACAGATTTGAAGCGAGTACCTACACATATATATGTATGAGTGGAGTATGCAACTGAAAAGAAACTTTATGTTCCTAAAACGTTTGTTGAAGGACGGCTTTTACACACACTTATCTCTCAGAACTGAGCATGTGGAGAAACGATCGTTTATCTAGCACAAAGGGAACGGGTTGCAGGAGAAAGTTTTACTCTTTTTTTTCAGACTGTTTCCTAGTATCGGTTTGAAATTCCAGTAGTTTTCACTGTAAAACTGTGTTGGTGCTACTACCTCAACGTATATATATATGGAGTGGAGTTTGCAACTAGAAAAGAAACTTTGTGTTCCCAACAAGCTAGGTGAAGTTCGGATTTGACACACAATTATCTCTCAGAACTGAGCAAGTGGAGAGACTTTCGTTCACCAACACAAATGAACTGGTTGCAGGAGTAATATTACTCTGGTCTTTCAGTCTGTATCCTTGTGCCGTTATGAAGTTCCTTCAGTTTTCACTGTAAAACGGATTTGGAGCTAGTACCTCCCCATATATATGAAGGGAGAGGAGTTTGAAACTGAAAAGAAACTTTGTGTTCCCAACAAGTTATTAGAAGGACGACATTCACACACATCTATCTCTCAGAAATGAGCATGTGGAGAGAATTTCGTTCAACTAGCACAAAGGAACGAGTTGCAGGGGAAATTTAACTGTGGTTTCTCTGTCTGTTTCCTACTGTCGGTTTGATGTTCCCGCAGTTTTCACTGTAAAATCGTGTTGGAGCTAGTACCTCCCCATATATATGAAGGGAGTGTAGTTTGCAAATTAAAAGAAACTTTGTGTTCCCAACAAGCTATTTGAAGGGCGGATTTCACACTCAGATATCTCTCAGAACTGAGCATGTGGAGAGACGTCCGTTCATCTATCACAAAGGGAATGGTTTGCAGGAGAATCTTTTACTCTGATTTCTCAGTCTGTTTCCTAGTGCCGGTTTGAATTTCCTGCAGTTTTCACTGTAAAACAGAGTTGGAACTAGTACATACCCAAATGTATGTATGGAGTGGAGATTGCAACTGAAAAAAATCTTTGTGTTAATAACAAGTTTGGTGAAGTACGGCTTTCACACCCACATATCTCTCAACAAATAGCATGTGCAGTGACTCGTTCATCAAGCACAAACGGAACGGTTTGCAAGCGAAATTTTTACTCCAGTTTTTCAGTCTGATTCCTAGTATCGGTTTGAGGTTCCTGCAGTTTTCACTGTAAAACAGAGTTGGTGCTAGTACCTCTCCTTATATATATATGGAGTGGAGTTTGCAACTGAAAAGAAAATTTATGTTCCCAACAAACTAGGTGAAGGACGGCATTCACACACACTTATAACTCAGACCGGAGCATGTGGAGTGACGTTCGTTCATCTAGCACAAAGGGAACTTGTTGCAGGAGAAATTTTACTCTGGTTTCTCAGTCTGTTTCCTAGTGCCGTTTTGAAGTTCCTGCAGTTTTCATTGTAAAACCGAGTTGGAGCTAGTACATCCCCATATATATGTATGGATTGGAGTTTGCAACTGAAAAGAAACTTTGTTTTACAAACATGATTGGTCAAGTACGGCTTTCACACCCACATATCTCTCAGCACTGAGCATGGGGAGAGACGTTCGTTCATCCTGCACAAAAGAACGTGTTGCAGGAGAAACTTTCACTCTTGTTTTTCAGTCTGTTTCCAAGTATCGGTTTGAAGTTCCTGCAGTATTCACTGTAAAACAGAGTTGGTGCTAGTAACTCTCCATATATATGTATGGAGTGGTGTTTGCAACTGAAAAGAAACTTTGTGTTCCCAACAAGCTAGGTGAAGGAAGGCTTTCACAAACACTTATCACTCAGAAGTGAGCATGTGGAGAGAAATTCTTTCATCCAGCAAAAACCGAACGGGTTGCAGGAGAAACTTTTACTCTGGATTCTCACTCTGTTTCCTCGTGCCGTTTTGAAGTTCCTGCAGTTTTCACTGTAAAACAGAGTTGGAGCTAGTACCACCCCATAAAACTTTATGGAGTGGAGTTTGCAACTGAAAAGAAACTTTGTGTTCCCAACAAGCTAGGTGAAGGACGGCATTCACACACACTTATAACTGAGACCGGAGCATGTGGAGTGACGTTCGTTCATCTAGCACAAAGGGAACTTGTTGCAGGAGAAATTTTACTCTGGTTTCTCAGTCTGTTTCCTAGTGCCGTTTTGAATTTCCTGCAGTTTTCATTGTAAAACCGAGTTGGAGCTAGTACATCCCCATATATATGTATGGATTGGAGTTTGCAACTGAAAAGAAACTTTGTGTTCCCAACAAGCTAGGTGAAGGAAGGCTTTCACACACACGTATCTCTCAGAACTGAGCACGTGGATAGAAGTTCGTTCATCCAGCACAAAAGGATAGGGTTGCAGTGGAAACTTTTACTTTGGTTTCTCAGTCTATTTCCTCGTGCCGGTTTGAAGTTCCTGCAGTTTTCACTGTAAAAACGATTTGGAGCTAGTACATCACCATCTATATTTATGGAGTGGAGGTTGCAACTGAAAAGAAACTTTGTGTTCCCAACAAGCTAGATGAAGTACGGCTTTCACACACAATTATCTCTCAGAATTGAGCAAGTTGAGAGACGTTCGTTCATGTAGCACATAGGGAACGGGTTGCAGGAGAAACTTTTACTCTGGTTTCTCAGTCTGTTTCCTAGTGCCGGTTTATAGTTCCTGCAGTTTTCACTGTAAAACAGAGTTGATGCTAGTACCTACCCATATATATGTATGGAGTGGAGTTTGCAACTGAAAAGAAACTTTGTGTTCCTAACAAGTATGTTGAAGGACAGCTTTCACACACAAATATCTCTCAGAACTGAGCATATGGGGAGACGTTCGTTCATCTAGCACAAATGGAACGGGTTGCCGGAGAAATTTTTCTCTGGTTTCTCAGTGTGTTTCCTAGTGCCGGTTTGAAGTTCCTGCAGTTTTCACTGTAAAACCGAGTTGGAGCTATTACCTCCCCATATATATGTATGGATTGGAATTAGCAACTGAAAAGAAACTTTGTGTTCCCAACAATCTAGGAGAAGGACGGCTTACACACACACTTATCCCTCAGAACTGAGCATGTGGAAAGTCTTTCGTTGATGTACCACAAACGGATCGGGTTGCAGGAGAAACTTTTACTCTTGTTTTACAGTCTGTTTCCTAGTATCGGATTGAATTTCCTGCAGTTTTCACTGTAAAAACAGGTTGGAGCTAGTACCTCCCCTTCTATATATATGGATTGATGTAAGCAATTGATAAGAAATTTGTGTTCCCAACAAGCTAGTTGAAGGACGGCTTTCACACACACATATCTCTCAGAAATGAGCATGTGGAGAGAGTTTCGTTCATGTAGCATAAAAGGAACGGTTTGCAGGACAAATATTTACATTGGTTTCTCAGACGGTTTCCTAGTGCTGGTTTGAATTTCCCGCAGTTTCCACTTTAAACCGTGTTGGAGTTAGTACCTCCCCATATATATATAAGGAGTGGTGTTACAAATTAAAAGAAAATTTGTGTTCCCAACAAGCTAGCTGAAAAACGGCTTTCACATACACTTATCTCTCAGAACTGAGCTTGCGGAGAGACATTTGTTCATCAAGCACAAAGGGAAAGTGTTGCAGAAGAAACTTTTACTCTGGTTTCTCAGTCTGTTTCCTAGTGCAGGTTGGATATTCCTACATTTTTCAGTGTAAAACCGTGTTGGAGCTAGTACCTCCCAATATATATATATGGAGTGGAGTTTGCAACTGAAAAGATACTTTGTGATCCCAACAAGCTTGGTGAAGGACGGATTTCACACACACTTATCTCTCAGAACTTGCATGTGGAGAGACGTTCGTTCATCTAGCAAAAAGTGAACGGGTTGCAGGTGAGACTTTTACACTTGTTTTTCATTCTGTTTCCTAATATCGGTTTGAAGTTCCTGCAGTTTTCACTGTAAAACAGAGTTTTAGTTAGTAACTCTCCATATATATGTATGGAGTGGATTTTGCAACTGAAAAGAATTTTTGTGTTCCCAACAAGCTATGTTTAGGACGGCTTTCACACACACTTAACTCTCAGAAATTAGCATGTGGAGAGAGTTTCGTTCATGTAGCATAAATGGAACGGGTTGCATGAGAAAAATTTACTCTGGATTCTCAGTATTTTTCCTAGTGCTGGTTTGATGTACCCTCAGTTTTCACAGTAAAATCGAGTTTGAGAATGTTCCTCCCCATATAATTGAAGGGAGTGGGTTTTGCAACTGAAAAGAAACATTGTGTTCCCAACAAGCTAGGTGAAGAACGGATTTCACACTCAATTATCTCTCAAAACTGAACATGTGGACAGACTTTCGTTCATCTCTCCGAAAGGAACTGTGTTGCAGGAGAAATTTTACTCTTGTTTCTCAGTCTGCTTTCCTAGTGACGGTTTGATGTTTCTGATTTTTTCACTGTAAAACCGTGTTGAAACTAGTAACCCCCCAAATATAAGTATGGAGTGGATTTGGCAAATGAAAAGAAACTTTGTGTTCCCAACAAGCTATGTGAAAGACAGCTTTCACACACACTTATCTCTCAGAACTGAGCATGTGGGGTGACGTTCGTTCATCTAGAACAAAGGGAACGGTTTGCAGAAAAAATTTTTTCTCTGGTCTTTCAGTCTGTTTCCTAGTGCCGGTTTGATGTTCCTGCAGGTTTCACTGTAAAACCGAGTTGGAGCTACTACCACCCCATATATATTTAAGGAGTGTAGTTTGCAACTGAAAAGAAACAATGTGTTCCCAACAAGTTAGATGAAGGACGGCTTTCACACACACTTATCTCTCAGAACTGAGCATGTGGAGAGATATTCGTTCATCTAGCACAAATGGAACGGGATGCAGGAGAAACTATTACTCTGGTTTCTCAATCTATTTCCTAGTGCCGGTTTGTAGTTCCTGCAGTTTTCACTGTAAAACTGATTTGGAGGTTGTACCTCCCCTTAAATATGTATCGATTGGAGTTTGCAACTGAAAAGAGCTTTCTTTCCCAAGAAGCTAGGTGAAGGACGGCTTTCACACACACAAATCTCTCAGAACTGAGCATGTGGAGAGACGTTCGTTCATCTAGCACAAAGGGAACGGTATGCAGGACAAACTATTACTCTGGGTTCTCAGTCTGTATCCTAGTGCCTGTTTGAAGTTCCTGCAGTTCTCACTGTAAAACAGAGTTTTAGCTAGTACCTCTCCATATATATGTATGGAGTGGAGTTTGCAACTGAAAAGAAACTTTGTGTTCCCAACAACCTAGGTGAAGAGGCCGCTTTCACACTCAATTATCTCTCAGAAATGAGCATGTGGAGAGAGGTTGGTTCATGTAGCATAAATGGAACAGGTTGCAGGAGAAAAATTTTTCTCTGGTTTCTCAGTCTGTTTCCTAGTGCTGGTTTGAAGTCCCCTCAGTTTTCACTGTAAAACCGAGTTGGAGCTAGTACCTCCCCATATAATTGAAGGGATTGGATTTTGCAACTGAAAAGAACTTTGTGTTCCCAACAAGCTAGGTGAAGGACGGCTTACACACTCAATTTTCTCTCAGAACTGAACATGTGGACAGACTTTCGTTCATGTAGCACAAAGGAACGTGTTGCAGGAGAAATTTTACTCTGGTTTCTCAGTGTGCTTCCTCATGCCGGTTTGATGTTCCTGATTTTTTCACTGTAAAACCGACTTGGAACTAGTACCTCCCAAAATATAAGTATGGAGTGGATTTGCCTACTGAAAAGGAACTTTGTGTTCCCAACAAGCTAGGTGAAGGACGGCTTTCACACACACTTATCTCTCAGAACTTAGCATGTGGAGAGAATTTCGTTCATCCAGCCCAAAATGAACGGGTTGCAGGGGAAACTTTTACTCTGGTTTCTCAGTATGTTTCCAAGTATCGGTTTGAAGTTCCTGCAGTTTTCACTGTAAAACAGAGTTGGTGGTAATACCTCTCCATATATTTGTATGGATTGGTGTTTGCTACTGAAAAGGAACTTTATGTTCCCAACAACCTAGGTGAAGGACGGCTTTCACACACACTTATCTCTCAGAACTGAGCATGTGGAGAGAATTCCGTTCATCCAGCACAAAAGGAACCGGTTGTAGGGGAAACTTTTACTCTGGTTTCTCAGTCTGTTTCCACGTTCCAGTTTGAAGTTCCCGTTTTTTTCACTGTAATACCGAGTTGGAGATATAACATCCCCATATATTTGAAGGGAGTGGATTTTGCAACTGAAAAGAAACTTTGTGTTCCCAACAAGGTAGGTGAAGGACGGCTTTCACACACAATTATCTCTCAGAACTGAGCATGTGGAGAGACGTTCCTTCATCTAGCACAAAGGGGACGGTGTGCAGGAGAAATTTTTCCTCTGGTTTCTCAGTCTGTTTCCTAGTGCCAGTTTGAAGTTCCAGCAATTTTCACTGTAAAACAGTTTAAAGCTAGTACCTACCCATATATATGTATGGAGTGGAGAATGCAAATCAAAAGAAACTTTGTGTTCAAAACAAGCAAGTTGAAGGACGGATTCACACACACTTATTTCTCAGATCTGAGCATGTGGAGACACGTTCGTTCATCTAGCACAATGCGATCTGGTGCAGGAGCAAATTTACTCTGGTATATCAAACTGTTTCCTTGTGCCGGTTTGAATTTCCTGCATTTTTCCCTTTAAAAATTTGTTGGAGCTAGTACCTCCCCATATATATGAAGGGATTGGAGTTTGCAACTGAAAAGAAACTTTGTGTTCCCAACAAGCTAGGTGAAGGACGGCTTTAACACTCACTTATCTCTCAGAACTTAGCATGTGGAGAGACGTTCGTTCATCTAGCACAAATGAAAGGGTTGCAGGAGAAACTTTTACTCTGGTATCTCATTCTGTATCCTAGTGCCTGTTTGATATTCCTTCAGTTTTCACTGTAAAACCGTGTTGAATATTGTACCTCACCATATATATGAATGGATTGGAAATTGCAACTGAAAAGAAACTTTGTGTTCCCAACAAGCTAGGTGAAGGCGGCTTTCAAACACACTTGTCTCTCAGAACTGAACAAGTGGAGATGCGATCGTTCATCCAGCTAAAAAGGAACGGGTTGCTTGAGAAACTTTTACTCTGGATTCTCAGTGTGTTTCTTAGTGCCGGTGTTAAATTCCTGCAGTTTTCACTGTAACAACGAGTTGGAGCTAGTACCTACCCATATATACATATGGAATGGAATTTGCAACTTAAAAGAAACTATGTGTTCCCAACAAGCTAGTTGAAGGACGGCTTTCACACACTATATTCTCTCAGAAATGAGCATGTGGAGAGACGTTCGTTTATCTAGCACAAAGGGAACGGGTTGCAGGAGAAACTTTTAATCTGGTTTCTCAGTCTGTTTCCTAGTGCTGGTTTGAAGTTCCCGCAGTTTTCACTGTACAACGGAGTTGGTGCTAGTACATACCCATATATATATATGGAGTGGTGCTTGCAACTGAACAGAAACTTTGTGTTCCCAACAAGCTGTGTGAAAGACGTCTTTCACACACACTTATCTCTCAGAAATTAGCATGTGGAGAGACGTTCGTTCATGTAGCATAAAGGGAGCGGTATGCAGGGCAAACTATTACTCTGGTTTCTCATTCTGTTTCCTAGTGCCTGTTTGAATTTCCTGCAGTTTTCACTGTAAAGTCGAGTTGGTGCTAGTACCTCCCCATATATATGTATGGAGTCGAGTTTGTAAATGAAAAGAGACTTTGTGTTCCAACAAGCAAATTGAAGGACGGCTTTCACACACAAATATCTCTGAGAACTGAGCATGTGGAGAGACGTTCGTTCATCTAGCAGAAAGGGATCTTTTGCAGGAGAAACTTTTACTCTGATATCTCAGTCTGTTTCCTAGTGCCGGTTTGAAGTTCCTGCAGTTTTCACTCTAAAACCGTGTTGGAGCTAGTACCTCCCCATATATATGTATGGATTGGAGTTTGCAACTGAAAAGAATCTTTTTGTTCCAACACCCTAGGTGAAGGGCGGTTTTCACACACACTTTTCTCTCAGAACTGAGCATGTGGAGAGACGTTCGTTCATCTACACAAATGGATCGGTTGCAGGAGAAACATTAACTCTGGTATCTCAGGCTCTTTCCTAGTGCCTGCTTGAAGTTCCTGCATTTTTCTCTGTAAAACCGTGTTGGAGAATGTAACTCACCATATATATGAAGGGATTGGATTTTGCAACTGAAAAGAATCTTTGTGTTCCCAACAAGCTAGGTGAAGGACGGCTCACACACACTTATCTCTCCGATCTGTGCATGTGGAGAGACGTTCGTTCATCTAGCACAAATGAACGGTTTGCAGGAGAAACTTTTAATCTGTTATCTCAGTCTGTATCCTAGTGCCGGATTGATGTTTCTTCAGTTTTCACTGTAAAACCGTGTTGAACATTGTACCTCACCATATATATGAATGGATTTGAGATTGAAACTGAAAAGAAACTTTGTGTTCCCAACAAGCTAGGTGAAGGCGGCTTTCAAACACACTTGTCTCTCAGAACTGAGCAAGTGGAGATGCGATCGTTCATCCAGCTCAAAGGGAACGGGTTGCTTGAGAAACTTTTACTCTGGATTCTCAATCTGTTTCTTAGTGCCGGTGTTAAATTCCTGCAGTTTTCAGTGTAAAACCGTGTTGGAGCGTGTACCTACCCATATATATGTATGGAATGGAATTTGCAACTGAAAAGAATCTATTTGTTCCCAACAAGCTAGTTGAAGGACGGCTTTCACACACACTAATCTCTCAGAACTGAGCATGTGGAGAGACGTTCGTTCATCTAGCCCAAAGGGAACGGTAAGCAGGACAAACTATTACTCTGGGTTCTCAGACTGTTTCCTAGTGCCTGTTTGAATTTCCTGCAGTTTTCACTGTAAAATCGAGTTGGACCTAGTACCTCCCCATATATATATGTATGGATTGGAGTTTGCAACTGAAAAGAAACATTGTGTTCCAACAAGCTAGGTGCAGGTCGGTTTTCACACACACTTTTCTCTCAGAAATGAGCATGTGGAGAGACGTTCGTTCATCTAGCACAAAGGGATCGGTTGCAGGAGAAAATTTTACTCTGGTATCTCAGACTGTTTCCTAGTGCCAGTTTGAAGTTCATGCAGTTTTCACTGTAAAACCGTGTTGGAGATAGTACCACACCATATATATAAAGGGAGTTGATTTTGCATCTGGAAAGAAACTTTGTGTTCCCAACAAGCTAGGTGAAGGACGGCTTTCACACACCCTTATCTCTCCGATCTGTGCATGTGGAGAGACTTTCGTTCATCTAGCACAATGGAACGGGTTGCAGGAGAAATTTTACTGTGGATTCTCAGTCTGTTTCCTAGTGTCGGTTTGTTTTTCCTGCAGTTTTCACTGTAAAACCGTGTTGGAGCTCATACCTCCCCATATATTTGAATGGATTGGAGTTTGCAACTGAAAAGAAACTTTGTGTTCCCAACAATTTATGTGAAGGACGGCTTTCACACTCACTTATCTCTCAGAACTGAGCATGTGGAGAGACGTTCGTTCATCCATTAACAAGGGAACGGGTTGCAGGAGAAACATTTACTCTGGTTTCTCAGTCTATTTCCTAGTGCCAATATGAAGTACCACCGGTTTTAACTGTAAAACGGAGTTGGAGCTAGTAACTCCCCATATATATGTATGGAGTGGAGTTTGCAAATGAAAAAAATTTTTGTCTTCCCAACAAGCTAGGTGAAGTCGGCTTTCACACACACATGTCTGTAAGAACTGAGCATGTGGAGAGACGTTTGCTCATCTAGCACAAAGGGAACGGGTTGCCGGAGAAACTTTTTCTCTGGTTTTCAGTCTGTTTCCAAGTGCCGGTTTGATGTTCCTGCAGTTTTCACTGTAAAAACGAGTTGGAGCTTGTACCTCCCCATATATATATGGAGTGGGGTTTGCAACTGAAAAGAAACTTGGTGTTGCCAACAAGCTAGGTGAAGTTCGGCTTTCACACACACTTATCTCTCAGAATTGAGCATGTGGAAAGACGTTCGTTCATCTAGCACAAAGGGAACGGGTTGCAGTGGAAACAATTACTCTGGTTTCTCAGTCTGTTTCCTAGTGCCGGTTTCAATTTCCTGCAATTTTCACTGTAAAGCAGAGTTGGAGCTAGAAATTCCCCATATATATGTATGGATTGGAGTTTGCAACTGAAAAAAACTATGTGTTCCCGACAAGCTAGGTGAAGGACAGCTTTCACACACAATTTTCTCTCAGAACTGAGCATGTGGAGAGACGATCGTTCATCTAGCACAAAAGATCGGGTTGCAGGGAAACTTTTACTCTGGTTTCTCAGTTGGTTTCCTATTGCCTATTTGAAGTTCCTGCATTTTTCACTGTACAATCGAGTTGGAGCTAGTACCTCCCCATATATATGTATCAGTGGAGTTTGAACCTGAAAAGAAACTTTGTGTTCCAACAAGCTAGGTGAAGGGCGGCTTTCACACACACATATCTCTCAGAACTTAGCATGTGGAGAGACGTTCGTTCATCTAGCACAAAGGGATCTGGTGCAGGAGCAACTTTACTCTGGTATATCAAACTGTTTCCTTGTGCCGGTTTGAATTTCCTGCATTTTTCTCTTTTAAACCGTTTTGGAGCTAGTACCTCCCTATATATATGAAGGGATTGGAGTTTGCAACTGAAAAGAAACTTTGTGTTCCCAACACGCTATGTGAATGACGGCATTCACACACACATATCTCTCAGAACTGAGCATGTGGAGAGACGTTCGTTCATCTAGCACAAATGAACGTGTTGCAGGTGATACTTTTACTCTGGTATCTCAGTCTGTATCCTAGTGCCTGTTTGATGTTCCTTCAGTTTTCACTGTAAACCGTGTTGAATATTGTACCTCTCCATATGTATGAATGGATTGTAGATTGCAACTGAAAAGAAACTTTGTGTTCCCAACAAGCTAGGTGAAGGCGGCTATCAAATACACTTGTCTCTCAGAACTGAGCATGTGGAGATGCGATCGTTCATCCAGCTCAAAAGGAACGGGTTGCTTGAGAAACTTTTACTCTGGATTCTCAGTGTGTTTCTTAGTGCCGGTGTTAAATTCCTGCAGTTTTCACTGTAAAACCGAGTTGGAGCTTGTACCTACCCATATATATATATGGAATGGAATTTGCAACTGAAAAGAAACTATGTGTTCCCAACAAGCTAGTTGAAGGACGGCTTTCACACACACTTATCTCTCAGAACTGAGCATGTGGATGGAGGTTCGTTCATGTAGAACAAAGGGAACGGGTTGCAGGAGAAACTTTTACTCTGGTTTCTCAGTCAGTTTCCTCGTGCCGGTTTGAACTTCCTGCAGTTTTCACTGTAAAACCGAGTTGGAGCTTGTACCTACCCATATATATGTATGGATTGGAGTTTGCAACTGAAAAGAAAATTTGTGTTCCCAACAAGCTAGTTGAATAACCGCTTTCACACACTATAATCTCTCAGAAATGAGCATGTGGAGAGACGTTCGTTTATCTAGCACAAAGGGAACTGGTTGCAGGAGAAACTTTTTCTCTGGTTTCTCATTCAGTATCCTCGTGCCGGTTTGAACTTCCTGAAGTTTTCACTGAAAAACGAGTTGGAGCTAGTGCCTCCCCATATATATTATGGATTGGAGTTTGCAAATGAAAAGAAACTTTGTGTTCCCAACAAGCTAGGTGAAGAACGGCTTTCACACACACATATCTCTCAGAACTGAGCAAGTGGAGAGACGGTCGTTCATGTAGCACAAAGGGAACGTGTTGCATGAGAAACTTTTAATCTGGTTTCTCAGTCTGTTTCCTAGTGCTGGTTTGAATTTCCCGCATTTTTCACTGTACAACGGAGTTGGAGCTAGTACATACCCATATATATATATGGAGTGGTGCTTGCAACTGAACAGAAACTTTGTGTTCCCAAAAGCTGGGTGAAAGACGGCTTTCACACACACTTATCTCTCAGAACTTTGCATGTGGAGAGACGTTCGTTCATCTAGCATAAAGGGAATGTTATGCAGGACATACTATTACTCTGGTATCTCAGTCTGTTTCCTAGTGCCGGTTTGAAGTTCCTGCATTTTTCTCTGTAAATCCGTGTTGGAGATATTACCTCAACATATATGAAGGGAGAGGATTTTGCACCTGAAAAGAAACTTTGCGTTCCCAACTAGCTAGGTGAAGGACGGCTTTCACACACACTTATCTCTCCTATCTGTGCATGTGGAGAGACTTTCGTTCATCTAGCACAAAGGAACGGGTTGCAGGAAAAATTTTACTGTGGTTTCTCAGTCTGTTTCCTAGAGTCGTTTTGATGTTCCTGCAGTTTTCACTGTAATATCGAGTTGGGGCTCTACCTCCCCATATATGTAAGGATGGTAGTTTGCAACTGAAAAAAATTTTGTGTTCCCAACAAGCTAGTTGAAGTCGGCTTTCACACACTATTGTCTCTCAGAAATGAGCATGTTCAGAGGCGTTCGTTCATCCAGCTCAAAGGGAACGGGGTTCAGGAGAAACTTTTACTATGGATTCTCGGTTTTTTCTGAATTCCGGTGTTAAGTTCCTGCAGTTTACACTGTAAAACCGAGTTGGAGCTAGTACCTCCCCATATATATGTATGGAATGGAGTTTGCAACTGAAAAGAAACTATGTGTTCCCAACAAGCTAGTTGAAGGACGGCTTTCATACACACATATCTCTCAGAACTGAGCATGTGGATGGACGTTCGTTCATCTAGCACCAAGGGAACGGGTTGCAGGAGACACTTTTTCTCTGCTTTCTCAGTCTGTTTCCAAGTGCCGGTTTGAAGTTCCTGCAGTTTTCACTGTAAAACCGAGTTGGAGCTAGTACCTCCCCATATATATGTATGGAGTGTTGTTTGCAACTGAAAAGAAACTTTGTGTTCCCAACAAGCTAGGTGAATGTCGGCTTTCACAAACACTTATCTCTCAGAACTGAGCATGTGGAGAGACGTTCGTTCATCTAGCACAAAGGGACCGGGTTGCAGGAGAAACTTTTTCTCTGGTTTCTCAGTCTGTTTCCTAGTGCCGGTTTGATGTTCCTGCAGTTTTCACTGTAAAACCGAGTTGGAGCTAGTACCACCCCAATATATGTATGGATGGAGATTGCAACTGAAAAGAAACTTTGTTTTCCAAACAATCTAGGTGAAGGACGGCTTTCACACCCACATATCTCTCAGAACTGAGCATGTGGAGAGACTTTCGTTCATCTAAGCAAAAGGAACGGGTTGCAGGAGAAACTTTTACTCTGGTTCTCATTCTGTTTCCTAGTGCCTGGTTTTAAGATCCTGCAGTTTTCACTGTGAAAGTGAGTTGGCTCCTAGAAACTCCCCATATATATGTATGGAGGGTAGTTTGCTACTGAGAAGAAACTTGTGTTCCCAACAGTCTAGTGAATACGGCATTTCACTCACACTTATCTCTCAGAAATGAGCATGTGGAGAGACTTTCGTTTATCTAGCCAAAGCGAATGTTTGCAGGAGAAACTTTTACTCTGGTTTCTCTGTCTGTTTCCTAGTGCCGGTTTGAAGTTCCTGCAGTTTTCACTGTAAAACCGAGTTGGAGCTAGTACCTCCCCATATATATGTATGGAGTGTAGTTTGCAACTGAAAGAAACTTTGTGTTCCCAACAAGCTAGTTGAAGGACGGCTTTCACACACACTTATCTCTCAGAACTTAGCATGTGGAGAGACTTTCTTTCATATTTCATCATGTGGTGGGACGTTCTTTTATCCAGTTAATAGGTAGAGTGTATTTTAATAACACCTTCTCTATTTCTTTGTAAGGATTCAACGGTCGGTTTTCATGTAAATCTTGTTTGCTCTTTAAAATGTTTTTGCAGTAGTGCTTGCCCTGGGATATGTAATTAATGTATTTTCTCTAGACCAGTAACTCTGGTTTTCCAAGGATTTATGTGAAGGACTTCTCCAACACACATACTGATTGTGGGAATTCACCATGTGCTGAGCCGTTCTATCATCCAGTATTTAAGTTAAGTAATACAGAAACACTTACTCTGTTTTCTCTGTTTGTTTCTCAAAGCCGGTTTCCAAGAAAAGTTTTTTGCACTGGAAAACCGATTTGGTCCTAATACATAGCCATATCTATGAAAGCAGTGTAGTTTCCCCTGGCCAAAAACTCTGGTTTCCCAACAAGCCAGTGGAAACGCGGCTTCCATACGCATACAGACCTAAAAATTTATGCATGTATAGAGGCATTATGTCATCCAGCATAAAATACAAGGGGACTTCTAGAGACACATTCTCTGATTTCTCAGAATGTTTCCTGATGCCGGTTTCAAAGTTAAAGCCGTTTCCTGTGGATAACCGTTTTGGAGATTGTGCCTCCCTTTACATATATAATTAGTGTAGATGCTCTAAGACAGAAGCTCTGTGTACCCAAAAATCTAGTTTTACAACAGCTTCCACACAGATTGAGATGTCAGAAGTGATCATGTGGAGAGGCTTTTTACATCCGTCATAAAAGGTAGAGTGACATGTAGAAACACTTACTCTCTTTTCTCAGCATGATTCTTAAAGCCGGTCTGTAGTAAAATCGGTTTGCAATGGAAAAGCGCGCTGGAGTTTTTGCCTCCCCTTTGATATGTAACTAGCCTATTTCCCCGTGGCCAGAAACTCTGGGTTTCCAAAAACCTAAGTGAAGGAGGCTGCAACACATATTCCGTTCCCAAAATGGTACATGTGGGGACGCATTCCTTTATGTAACGTAAACAGCAAGGCTACACCTCAAGCACTTACCATGATTTCTCAGCATGATTTCTAGAGTAGGTTTAAAGCTAAAAGCATTTTTCGCTCAAAAACCTTATTAGAGCTTGTTCCTTCTCTTATATTTATAGGTCGGGCAGTGCCCCTAACACCAAAATTCTGTGTTCCAACAGGGTTGGTGAAGGATGATTTGCAAACACATTCGGTTTTCTCTCCTCCTCACTCTTCTGCTAAGGGAACCATGCAGGTTGTCTATTCTGGAAGCCAAGGAAAGTTTTTTCATTTAGGATCAGCCTCGGAGAAAACTGAGACCTGCTTCTGCTTCTGCTTCTTTTCCCTGCTAGATTTCCTCTTGATGCATTTCCAGATCCTCACGAGTGAGTTCCTGTAACCAAGAAATTATTTCAAAGAAAATGAGCAGGTTTCCGTAAGGCCGCTACTTCTTTTATATTCTTGCTTTTTAATACCTCATTTCCATCTCTTTATCTCCAGGTATCTTATTTCTATGTTCTTTGGTTGGGGCTGAAGTCTAATCAGCAATAGTGTAGAAATTATTGCTTGATATTACTGATCTACTTTCTTTCCATGGATATTTGAATTATCATTGGATTTTAGGGAAGATACATTCTTTAAAAAAATTCTGGTAAGTATCTTGTGGGTGATTCTGATTCTCTTCGTCTAGAATTATAATGCTTAATTTCTGAATAAGTGATGCTTTCATAGAGCTCAAAATTCCAAAGGTTTGAGCTGCCACCACTGTCCCGAAGCCTTTCAAACTTTTCCTTGGGGGCACTCAGAACTGCGTGTGTCTCTCTGTGTGTGTGTGTGTGTGTGTGTGTGTGTGTGTGTGTCCTTCTGGACTTAGTTTAGCCTGAAATGAGCAAAAGGAAGTACCCCTCTTTTTACACAAACAGCAGACGACTTTCACAAATTTATAACTTTTAAAAATATATGAACTGTAATGTTGTAGAATTTTACAAGAGGCAGTGACCTTCAGAGCTGTCAATAATGGAGGCAGAACAGTTGGAAGGACAGCAGGTGCTCGTGCTCAGTGGCTGAAGTCACAGAACATCCACGGCCACCTCTGGTTAATCTTATAGAGTTGGTGCTGTCTGCAGGCATTCAGAGCTGTGCCCCCCTCCCCACCAAATATATATATTAGGAAAACTGGTGAGCCTCAGTATGAGAAACAATAAAGTATTAGAAGGGGAAATTGAGTATATTGTTTTTTAAAAAAAAATTAGCATCCAGGTAGTTTAATTTCAGCTCCTAATAGACTGATGTGATGACATTGACAAGGATGCGTAAACACCTGTAAGATCAAGGGACAGGACCGGAGACTCTGAAGCAGCAATCACCACACACAACCTTCACTGCTGTCCTTGACAACCTTATTGAATTACTTGATTTAAAATAGACTATAGATGTTAAACATCATCATTTTGAGAAAGCAGATCTTTTGAAATCTTATATATTAATGTAACTGAATTGGATAAAGAAATGCTAAATGTGTAATAAAGTATCCAAAGAGGTAACGATTCCTGTAAACACCACAAATTGAAGAGGACCACAGCATAATGTGCATATATAGTTTAATGATCTGGAAGAATCACTCACCATTGTATTCAAGACATCTAGAGATGATGTTAAATGTGGTTGTCCTTGGATAGATTTTTGTGAATGTTAGAATGAAATCAGGGTCAAGCACACAAGTTTAGTTTAAAAGCAAAAGGTGAAACAGACTTCTTTTCAAAAAGCTATTGTGTCTGGTTAGAAATCATCGAACCCATGGGTCAAGGGAAGGAAAAAAAACCTAGTGACCACGTGACTGTTTCAGGAGCTGGTAGTAAAATGAAAGTTGACAATAGTGTAAATTAGATATGATATTGATGTCCAACTGACCCAATGATTTTTAGTCCATGTGTAAAAAATATATCAAGGAATAAATACTGATTTATGTGTTCTCAGCTCTGTTGCCCCCCTTCAAGCCTGCATTCTGGTTGGGAAAATAAGAACTTCTACTGCAGGGAGGAGGATTTTCAAAAAAGGAGTGTCCCCCAACCGAGAAAATAAAGAAAAAGTAGACGACCACTGTAGAGACACAGGGAGATCTGTTGAGCCAGATGACACTTGCTTTACTGTCAATTAGTAGGAGGCACAGCTTTTTGATGAGTTGGGTAACGTATTGCTGCCTTTCTCAAGGTATTGCCCACGGCTCTTGAGAAGCGATGAAGTGGGGCCAAGGAATTAGCCTCCGAATGCCCTTTGCCATGGATGTTGTCTCTATTTTCCACTTTTAAGCTTTAGCTTAGACAAGTTGCCGTGTCTTGCCAAGTGAGCTACAGACAGTAAGTACATCTTGAAGCACACGGCTCTTTCCTCCTCACTGCAGCAGAGAACCTCTGCATTGGAGCATCCTGAGATGTCATTGGTGGTCATTTTTCATGTTAGGAATCAGTAAGGATGCTATGTCCACATGGATGAGGAGGGTAAGGCTTCAGTCTCTAAAGTGTAATGATGGGTTTACCTTTTCACTTAAAGAGTCTCACATCAACAAATGCGGGTCTGTTCTGGACCAAGAAGAAACAAGTGTTTCAAAAATAACAGCTTGAAAGGTCAGTGGGACATGCCAGGCATCTTCTTCATGTCTTCAAGTTCGGGTATCAAACATGGGTTTCCTATCCTGAGTGATACTGACAATTTGTCATGCTCTGTGCCTCATGTATACCAAAGGCTTTCCTAGATAAAATGTCTAGAAATGGTATCATTCTTGATATCTGTTAAACAGGGGAAGATGAAGGAATTAAATTTAGTCCCTAATGTGCATTGATTTTTTTAAAGACATCAATTTTATAGAAACTTTTGAAGAATTAAAGTGACAGAAAATTGTAAAGCACCTTCTCCTTCTGGTAGAAAACTATTCTGTTTTCGTTTTTTGAAGAATGTGACATAGAATCAGTACTAATATTGTTTGTATTGTACTTAGTGTTTACAGAGTGATTCACAGATATTCTCCTATTTCATCTGTGCAATGACCTCTGGAAGATAAGATTTCCTAGTTATGCTTTTTAATGTCTGTTTCCTAACTCTGTCTAAAAGCAGATTGATTGAGCTCCATTTGCTCAATTTAGAAGGCTGGACTGATTAATTGTGTCAGAACATTCCAGGAGGCAGAGGAAAGGAAGAGACAGGGGTTCTACACGATGGAAGCTGCTCCTGAAATGATTTGACCAGCAGCCTTATCCATTTTTCCCAAGGCTGGAAAGAAAAGACAACCCAAGGCAAGGAAAACAGGGAGCCCATGAGACTCCAACCTTGGCACGTAGAGTCACGGCTGTCCTCCTGTGCCTTGGAGAAGAGGAGGCTTTGTGTCTCTGTTCTATAATCTCTGTTTTGCTTTTTCTCCACAGTGTCTTGTTTTACTAGCATATGCTGAAACTTGATTTACATTTCATAGCATTAAAACAAAAATCAGGAACTCTTTATCATTTATTAACTATTTGGTA